>NC_056725.1:1049000478-1049100478 GCF_019279795.1 Protopterus annectens | reverse complement strand
ATGTCCGAGGACAATCCCCCACTGCAGTGGCCATAGAGTAAAGGGAAATCTATATACATAGTGGTACACACACACACACACACACACACACACACACACACACACACACACACACACACACACACACTAACATAGAGTCTACTACAGGTGCTGACTTGCTAGTAACTCGTTATACGCGTGCTCCCTGCCACTTGCTCAAGAAAGCAAAAGCTCGCACTCCCACTAACCTGATCTCCCACTCTTGCAAAGCTCTCTCCACACCCAACCCTATACAACTGTATAGGCCTTCCCTAAGCTAATTTCTAACCCTAAAACTTCCACCCTGTTCTCAGCTCAAGTCCTTATTCCCTTATCCTAAACTTCCACTCCCCATCCTTAACCCTAAAGTATCCAATCACTCTATTATCTCCCTAAAAATAAATTTCCCGATCACTCCTAAACATAAAACTCTCCACCAACTCCCTAAACGTAAAAGTCCCTTTCCTTTCTCTAAACCTAAAACTCCTTTCAGCTCCCTAAACTGGAAATCCCTTTCCCACCCCATAAATCTAAAACCCTTTCCCACTCCTTAAACCCAAAACTCTTCCTTTGCTCCTTTAACCTAAAATTATCAACCTGCTCCCACTCCACAGGCGATAGTACAAACTTGTATTCCAGTTTCACAGTGGTTTTCGAGTGACTGAGACTTGAACATCTGCAGTACTCCCACATATATGAATAGAAAAATACACCTATACACAGACATGCACTTAAAAGCATGTACACACACACACACACACACACACACACACACACACACACACACACACACACACACACACACACACACACGCACACAGCTGTACATCTCACTAGATTGCAATAATAATCCCTATTGTTTGTACTGTGATTTTTTTTATGTAAAGTCCCTGTAAATAATCTTTTAGATTGGTGGGTTTTATCTGTTTACCAAAATAAATAAAAGAGTATCCCAAAGACACCCATACGCCTGGGTGTCAGCCTACCTGTATTTCCAGAAAAGGCCTGTGTAAAGAGGCTGTATAATTTTCATTTAAGAAAACTTTGTAGAGTCTGCTAAGCACAACTGTGCTATTATCTAGAATGGGTAGAATTTCATATTTCATTCCAGAAGCTGGTTGCAATCATCTTACAAAATGTAAGCTTTCCAGACACATTTAATAATCCCAAGTATGTAGTCTGGCATACTCAGTGTTCTCAAATGAGTACATTTTTTTCTGAGCATCTCTTGGAAACTTCAACACTCAAAAACCAGAGAATGTTTAGAACTGTGTAAAAGATTACTTACAGTATACAGATATACAAAGAATGCTGGTATGAAAAGAATACATTCCTAAGAAAAGTTTTTTTTTATGGGAATAAATAGTAATAGCTGAAAATAACGTACCCCCTTCCTATATGTCTACAGGTAGCATTTTGAGGGTTAACTACATTTTTAAAATAATATATGAGTAGTTCCGCCAACATCATTAGCTTTGAGTACAAATTGTAAATTCCTGGCTACACCTGATCACATTTCTTTGAAACACCTGATTCAAGTAGTGTAATATTTATCCTTTTATCTCTGAAGTATATTTACAGCTAGAGCACACATTTTGTTGAATTTAGTATTTCTGCAGCAATTTATTCAAATTTTGTACACATGTACACTTTTTAAAATATCACAACAATTATATTTAAACAGACTTTATTTTATAAGTGGGGGAATTCCTGTCTTAGTAATACACCTGTTTTTGGTTTGCCATGTCACTGCTAACTGAATGTAAGATTTAGGTACACATTTTAGAAAATCAGTTCTCAGATCATCTGCTAGTAAGATCCTACACTGACACTTAAAAAAACATCTTTCATATGCTGTTATACAATAGCCTCCAAAATATTAACTAAATTAAATTAAATCACATTGTTTACTAAATTTAACATAGCATTTTAATACAGCTGGTGGTGGCCCAAGACATCCTCATCAAAGAGTGAATGAAAAAGTATAATCAGTGCAGGGGCTGCATATATGATTTTTCCCTGTTAGAAAAATATTCCACTAGCTTACCCTTTCAAATAATTATGGCTGTGCTGGATTTGTCTGATTTTATTTGTAAGCTTGTTCAGCCACTCAGCTGTAATTCTGTAAATCAAAGAAAAGACGCACCCGACCATTTAAACCAATCTCAAAAGTGTACAATCCAAACCTTGTAAATGCTTTATCAAAAATAACCTGCGATTGTGTGTAATTGTATTTTTCACGTCACATATCTCCCTGTTTTAGCTGGTACATATCCCTTGACTATAGATATGATTAAATAAAATGGCAAAACGAACTGCAAATATCCACTACCAGTACACTTTTTATGCGTATAGAATATGATCTTCTTGCCCTTATCACGATATCCACAACCATCCTCCTCTTCCCCCTCCTGCATCCTGGCAAACAAAAGAGCGAAACTCCAAGAGCTTTCCATCTTCATCCCATCCCCATGCCAGCCAACCAATGCGCAGCGTCGTGCATAATGTGCAGCTTCCTCAGCCTGGAATAAAAGCTTCATCCAGCCTACTGTGAAATGGCCATCCTGGTGCCTCAGCACTGCAAATCACAACAAATACGCTGCACGTTTGCAAAGCTAGTTTGACCTTGAGCCTCTGAAACAAGCACTTCTTTAGTAAACAAAACCACTGTTTTAGGGAAAAAAAGCAATAAATGCACTAAAGTCTGTTATCTTCTTCCAGGTCTTGTAACCAAGGTATCTATCTGTCCTTTGTGGTACCTGCCTTGGCAGATGTTTGAAACTATCTGAGTTCACCGGCTCTTATATTTATAATGGCAGTCCATAAAAACCTAATATCATAATCGGAATAGCATGAATTTATTGGAGCAGTATTACCAACCAGGTCTAGGATTTACGAAAAAAAAAAACTAAGATGCATCTTCGATCTTGCGTTGATCGGTACAAAGCATCAAATATTAGAGTGCTTCTCCATCGTGTAACTGTAAAGATGCGCAGGAGGCATTGCGTTTGACACCCCCCCCCCCCCCAATTTACAATTTCAAAAAACAGCAACGACAAAAAGGTGCAGACATAGATTCGTGGATTTTTTTGAGCACAGAACTTGTTTTTTTATATTTTTTCAACTTAAGCAGACAAAACTCCCAATAGCCGCAGTAGGTCTGCAAGGCAGCTGTTTCCCTTCAGAGTACAAAGGCACATTATGTACTGCGATCCATCACCTTAGCCCTGCAATGAGGATTTATCTGTTAGGTGTCACCCCAGACAAGTACAGGCATGCATTAGTGTGAGGAAATAAAAAAAATAAAATAAAATAAAGTCAATATACAGTTCAGTTGAAAAGACGCACTGTTATTTTTGGAATGTATCCATGTCACTTGCACAGGCAGCTAGTAGGCGGGAGTCAACTATTGCATACAACAAGCAAAGGCTTGTTTTCACTACTACTCCATTTACTGCTGGTGGTATAGCATTTTTTATTTATTAGTTATAATAAAATGTGGCTTGGGCAAACTAGACCAACAACGAAATGGCAAGAAATGCAGATATACTACACAGACTAGATCAAACACTTTTTTTCAGTTATAGTCATTATAAAGCACAGACCGGCCACATCACAAAAAAAAAAAAAAAAAAGCTGAACTTACAACATATAAATTGCAACAACACAATTCAGCATTAACTTCGGGACGCACGATTCCAGCATAAAGAGCAAATTGATCTGCAAGCAGAGGTCGGGCAATGATTGACACACCAGGTAGGCAGGTGTGTGTGTGCGTGTGTGTTTCAGTGCAAATGCTCACTATATACACGTTTTGACCCCATAGCCTGACATCTGCTGTAGTATTACAGAAGCAGATAAATGTGTACTCCAGTGCCTAAAGCACTGTTAGGGCTTGGATCAAACAGTTACTTTTCGCTTCCATGCCAGCTGGGCAGCCTGTATCTTTAAAAAGCAAAGCCGAAATGTCGGCTGCAATCTGCGGTGCCTATTTTCTAAATGTCACCTGGTCTCCATAAACATTTTTATCACATTCTAGACTGATTAGTAATTTCCTGAAAGTGAGGTCCTGGAGGTGCTGCCAATTGCCCCCCTCCATGCTGCCATGTCCTGTGCGAAGACAGGAAGGGGTACGTACGCTCCAACTTGCATGGAATCATTTGGACTCACCTTTCCCGGTGGGTTAACGAAGAAGATATGTATGCCAGTTAAGGAAACACGAAGTGGCTGTAGTATGTGAGACTCCGAATTAGCAGGGTTCCTGTTAACTTGACTGAGTCGGGGACCCGGTCGAGATTTAGGCGTAGATCCCGTGGAAGCGCCAGAGATGTCGCTGCTCTTGCTGCTGCTGGAGGCTACACGATGTGCTGCTGCAGAATAGATGTAGTGCCTTCGCGTCAGCCCCTGTGCATCACGCACTCACTCCATACATTTGCTAAGATTTTTTTTAGTGCAAACCAACCTGGTTACTTGATGCCGTGCGTTCTGAGTATGCGCAGCTGAAGGACAGCCTCTATCTCTGCACCTCTAAAGGCTCGAAAAAATGTGTTTTCTCCTGTAGGGAAATAATAATACGTTGCTAGCATTTTCTTTAAAACAGGTTTGCTGGTACTGTTAATAATTTCACATTTCTGGGCTTCAATGAAACCGAAAAAAAAAATAAAATAAAGTGCTGGAATTGTCCACTTTGTTGTGTGCTATAAATATGATAATTTTCCACCTAGCGCAATAATTGAAATCCTGTTGCATTGCTCTAGCAATATTTTTTAAAAGGAAATACTTCTGTTTCCTACACCAGATCAGTGTGCTCAGTGTATACACACACACACACACTTTATTTCCAAACTTCAAATAAATATGTAAGGATAAGTGAATTACAGCCTGTGATAAATATATATTCTACTTTCAGGGAATACTAGCTAATGCATAGATATCCACATGGTCTGGGTTACCTTGATCTTCCGTTTGAAAATAAATATTTACCTATATATGCCCTCAAGGTGTAAAGTGAAACAACTGCAGTATAAGAATACAATGATGAGTTATTATAGTACCTACCCATTACCTGCTTTATTAACTGGAATATGAGGGGAGGGCTAAGGTAAGTAATTTTATAAGCAAGCATCTTATTTACATAGCACAAATAGTTACAAGTTTATCTTGGATGAATGACACAAATGAAGAGGGTGGGAAACAGATGTTTTCAATGTTTGAGTAATAATTTTCAACACAAGTATCACAGAATGGCACCAGACAAGGTTAGTTGTAACACAAGCCAATATATATTTAACTGAGTTCCATACACATACACCAAAATCTTGGTTATGCTGTGTTACATGGTGACATCTGTAAGACAGCATGCTCACTCATGGTACCAAATGCCACCAAAAAATCATATCAAACTTTTTGCCAGTTATTGCATTCAGAACTGCTGTATCAAACTGCACTAGCAATGTGGCATCCGGATGAAAACAAGAACCCTCAAAATGATAACACTGCCTTTCTACCATTTGCAGCAATCTCCAGTCATGTCACAGCCAAAGCACAGGCCAACGAGCTTGATTATCCACAGCACTTATCCAGAGATGCATCAGTGATGTATTATCCAACAACTTTTATCACTAAGTTACATCAGTGCTTTATTATCCACAGCCCTTATCCCTCAGTTACATCAGTGCTTTATTACCTGACAGCACTTATCCCCCAGTTACATTGGTGCTTTATTAGCCAACAGCACTTACCCCCAGTTATATCAGTACTTTATTATCCACAGCACTGATCCCCCATTTACATCACTGCTTTATTATCCAGAGCACTTGTCACCCAGCTGGATCAGTGCTATATTATCCAGAGCACTTATCACCCAGTTACATCAGTGGTTTATTATCCAACAGCACTTACCTCCAGTTGCATCAGTGATTTTACTATCCACAGCACTCCCCCCCCATCATATAATGCTTATATATAGAGCAATCAGCAAGTTACATCAGTGGTTTTATTAGCCAGCCATATAGCACTCCCCTTATCCCCAGTTATATCAGTGCACAGCACTGATCCCCCAGTTATATCAGTGCTTTATTATCCACATCACTTATCCTAAAGTTGCATCAGTGTTGTTCTTACCATGGTCGTCCCAGCATTACTAATTTAAATTACAGATAACTTCTAAATATATTTTACAAAACCTACTGCTTTATCACAATTGTTGCTGAAATTGTCTTGAGTATTTTTCCAAAGTATAATGCCTTTGTTTTAAAATATTCAAATATACAGGGTATGCAACCTAAAGAAGCCAGCCACCACAGCAGTAAATGTTAACCAAGTTCACTATAGAAATATGTCCTATTAGCAGCCATAGATAAACTTACCCACAACCTCATTGTCATATCATTAACCTAGGGCACTTTTAACACATTTTCCATTGATCAGTGACTGCAGCCTGCCCATCACAGCACTATCCCAATACACCAGTAAGTGCTATTATCCTGCCTGTGCGTCAGCAGTAAAATCACTTTGTCACTGTACCTGAATGATTCCTGCTGCAAATCATCATCCAAAATTCTGAAACAATTAATGAATCAATATCTCTGAGGCAATTGCCCTAATCATAGTAGAGCTGTGTATAATAGTAAACCTTTTCCCTATACACAATAGTTGTTCTTATAATTAGTACTATAATATAATTTATTGTCATGCAATATTCTATTATGTCTATTATATCTATATATCTTACATGTATACGTGTTCAACTGTACACTGTATATTTGTATATATTTCCACTTTACACTGTATATTGATTGTCACTTTTTTGGAGATCTTCTCAATGAGGCAATACTGAAAAGGGGTGTCCAACCCATTCAGACCTTCTTAAATAAATAATGAAATAAAATAAACCCCTATAGCTCCTAACATCCCCTTGATCACAGCAGTGAACTGCACCTCATTTAGAACACCAGCCTCATGATCAGTCACTGACATCAGTGCCCTCCCATCAGTAATTCCAGTATCTTCCACAGGTAAGGACATCTCTGACTCTCCTTTATAGATGGTTACATTTACTGCACTACTGAAGCCTGAAAACCTGCCTTTCAAAAATAATACCATCTGCCCTCAGGAGTGACAATGCTATACTTTCACTCCAGCCTGGGCCCTGCCACATTCCGTATTAGCACTTTTGACTCTGTCACTTACAGTTCTGTCCTAATTTGTAAATCTGTGCTGAACCAAGAGCAAAGTCACATCTCTCACCCTTACTCCACCAACAGTAAAAATGTTGACATCCCACAGTCTCTGCACTTTAACTCTTCCTGGAGGAAGTGACAAGGAGCTTCATAATGTGACTGCCACTCACTTCCCTGTAACAGTACTGTTCATGTCTGTTAGTAAACAGAGCAACATAGATTATGATGGCAAGAACTGTGAGGGTTACATAGTTTGTCCATTTTTGCATCAAGACTGGAGGTTATACTTTGCTAAAAGCGTACCCTAATTGACATGCAAGTTCTTCAATTCCTTCTTAATCTACTACTGATTCATGAAGGCTGTTGTGTTTAAGTATTCCCCTTTTCTGTGAAGTACTAACTGTTCATATCTCTTGAGTCACCCACCTTATATTCCTAGGCTGTGTTCTTATACATATCTTCTTTCAACTGTGGAACCATCTTGTAGACTATGGATTCCCCTGTGGTATTTGAAGGTTATATTGTTTATCCAGCCCTACTTGATTTGCACAGCAGTAGACATGTTAACATTGTTTATGCTTTCTTTGCATGTCTTCTGATGGAGACCATGTACCATTTATGTTGCCCTCCTTTAAATGGCCCCTATCCTGCATGGTAATTAGGGCTCAAAGAACTGCATTCACCAGTTGTTGTTCTTATTGTTCTTCTTTTGGCTTTTCCCGGTTAGGTTTCACCACGGTGGAACTCTGGTCCGCTAATGACTGGCAGTAGATTTTTATGATGCCGAGGTGCCAGCTCGACACCCAACCTTCAACAAAGGCATGCCCATTCATGCATGTCTTTCAAATGCCACTCGACCATGGAGAGGACATGCAGACTCCACACAGAAGGTGCTCCAGCCGAGAATCAAACGGGAGAACCTCTTGCTGTTAGGCGACAACATTACCGCTGCACCACCGCGGCTTACAGGATTTCATCAAATGTCTCTAAAGAGTGCCTGTACTATTGCCTACATTTATAGGTTCATAGGTTCATAGGTAAGTACTAGGCTACTGGCCCTAGGGCATATACAAGCCTAGCCAAAAAGGTACCCTGGCTTTTGCCACCCAAGAAAATTATTTTCCTGTGTCCCTGTCAAGCAGAACCACAGAATTGATCCCCAGGGTAAATTTTCTATTACCCATCCAATCATCAAGATTTTTCTTGAAGAGTGCAAATGAGCAGCTCTGTTTGACATAGATAGGTAGTCTGCTCCAGAGTATGGAAATTCTCTGGGGCAGGAATCTATCCCTCCAGCATGTTCTGTTTATTCTGGTGACAAGGTTTAGGACCCTAGAGCGTGTAGCTTGGAGGGATTGGGATTTCTTTAAGTGGAGCATGTCCAACAGCTCTGGGTTTGACATAGCTTTCTATGTTAGGCAGAGATCGCCTCTGAGTAGGCAAGGTGTGAGGGAGTAAAGCTGGAGATTTTTGAGACAGTTTGCATAAGGCATCTGTTTGAGGCCAGTAATCCTCTTTGTGAGGTATTTGCGGCCTTTCCAGTTGTTATAGATGTCTTGTGAGGTACATACCAAAAGGGGTGTTGTACTCTATAATGGGTCTAATGAGTGATGAGTAGAGGGGAACAATGACTTCTTTTTTTCCTGGATGAGAAACCTTTTGTGATGGTGTGCAATGTAGAAAGATTTCCTGACCACTGTGGCGATTTGATTATCAAAGGAGAGACTACTGTCCATCTGTGTCCCAAGATCTCTTATCACACTTTTGGTGTTAAGTAGACTACCGCCTATATGGTAGTTCATGGATACAGAGTTTTTACCAAAGGGGATGACAATGCACTTTTTGGCATTGAGCTTGAGACCATGGCTTAACACCAGGCATCTGTCTCAGTGAGGCCCTTTTGTAGGATGTCCACATCGTTAGGAGTTTCAATTATGGCTCCTAGTTTGCAGTCATCTGTGAATTTAGTTAGCCAAAGACCTTCTGTGTTAGCCTGTACTTCAGAGAAGTAGATACCAAACAGGAGAGGACCCAGGACTGAACCCTGTGGTACTCCACTTGTCATCGGTCTGAAGTCTAATTTGGAGTCTGCTACTTTCACAGTGTGGGTTCTGTTAGTAAGCCAGTTGGCAACCCATCTTGTGACATAGGGATTTATACCTAGTTTAGTGAGTTGATCTATAATTCCACAGTGGGGAATGGTGTTGAATGCCTTGGCAAGATCTAGATAGGCTATGTGAACCACCTTACCCTCATCTATGGCTTTGGTGACTACTTCAAAGAAATATATCAGGTTTAGGAGACATGATCTGCCTTTTACAAACCCAAACTGTGTGGGGTCCAGAGTTTGGAGATCTCCAATGTCTTTGTTTATGAGTTCTATGATGATACGTTCCATGGCCTTGCAGACCAGGCTCATCAGGCTAATGGGGCGGTAGTTCCCGGGGTCTGTTGTGGCCCCCCTTTGTGGAGTGGGATAACTGTCATGGTGCACCATTCAATGGGCACAAAGCCTGAGGTGAGGCTATGATTGAACATGGTACTTAGGTGGAGTGCCAGTTCATTCTGTAGTTCATGTAGAAGGCAGCCTGGGATGTTGTCAGGTCCCATGAATGCTGTGTTCTTGGCTTTGGAGAGTGAGGTTTTTACCTGTGCAGCCCTGATTACAGGAACTTTGCATTCTTCTGGTATAAAGATGGGCCCTTTAGGGGGTGAGGGGGGGGGGTAAAATTAGCACTGAACCTATCTGCCAAGATGTTGGCAATATCAGTTGGTTCTGTATATTTAGTGTCCTTGTGCTGTAACTCAGAGCAGATCTGAGTGTTGCCATTGAAATTCTTGACATAGCTATAGAATGCATTGTGGTTGTCTTTAGAATCAGTGGCAATTTTGTTTTCATAACTAGCTGTGGAGGATTTTAAGAGGGTTCTCAGCTTCTTACTGAGGCTGACCAGGGAGGTCCTCCAATCGTGGGATTTTACTCTTTTTTGCAACAGTTTCTTTCTTCTGTTGTAGAGTTTGTTTATGGCAGAAGATCACCAGATTGGCTTCCTTTATTTGGAGGATAGCAGCTTGGTTCTGTTAGGGATAGCATGATCCATGCACTCATATAAGTGCTTATAAAGTGCATTTTTGTAGGATTCAGCAGTCATACCTCTATTGTCCATCTGCATGGGTGTCGTGAAGTTTGCCATTTCTGTCTTAAGAAGCATGAAGTTGGCTTTGGAGAAATTTTTTACAGTTGTTTTCCTAATGGGAGTGGGACTGGGATGTGGATGTCTAGGGTGATTAGCTTGTGGCCAGATCTGACCAACGAGGTTCTGACCTCTGGTGTGGAACACCGGTCACCCATATTGGTGATGACCAGGTCTAGGATATTGCTGCCTCTGGTAGGGGTGTGGATAAGTTGATCCAAGGCGTTGGAACTGATGATTTCCAGAAAACGTTGAGCAAAAGAGTTGGTACATGAGTAGTTTTCCCAGTTAATGGTAGGATAGTTGAAATCACCCATTATTAGAGTGTTGGGTTGTACCTTAATATTTTCCAGTGTATCAAGAAAAGAGGAGTGGGAATCCTGGGGCATGGTGGGGGGTCTGTAGCAAGCTACAATCTGGAATGCGGTTTTGCCCAGAGTTGTTGAACTTGGATAATCTCGGATGCATTATGCTGAGCAACTAGCTTGGAGGTGTGGATATCCTTAATGAATATGGACATGCCTCCACCTTTAGTGTTTCAGTCTGGGTTAGGTGGCCAAAAGGTGTGGTATGAATTATAGCCTGGTAATGCAGGGGTGCTCTCTGGAGCTTTGAACCAGGTTTCTGTCACTGCACAGATGTCACTGTTCTTCATTTTAAGGAGTGCCTCGAGTGAGTGCATTTTGAGGTTTAGACTTCTAGCATTGAGTAGCATTACCCTCAGATTTTGCTTGGTTGTACCTGTTACGGTGGTGAATTTGTCATTTGAACCTTGCCTAAAAAAGGCACTATAGGGGTGGCAAGAGCCTTTGCCAGTATACGGAATTCCAAGGGCGACAGGTGCAGGCCATCTCTGGCAAAGCAGTGTGGTCTGTCGACCATGTCATCCCAGGCAGACAGATACTGGATTCCCTTAGAATGACACCAGAAGCTTAGCCAATTGTTAAAGTCAATCATTTTGTCCTTGTACTGTGGTATCATTCTGGGTGATGGCAGGATGCTACTCAGGGCTAGGGTCATACCTGCCTGGGCTACAAGATCGGAGATCTCCTCCATGTCTCTTTTCATGTAGTCCAGGGAGGTATGTCTCAGGTCATTCACAACAACATGGACAATGACAGAGTCATATTTGTACTTGTTGTGGAGTGACCTGAGTGCATGCATTATGTGGCAGATCCTGCCACCTGACAGGCAGCTGACAGTAACTTTTTCCTTGTTTAGCCTGGTGAGTGGAACAGCAGTGTGCCTGACTATAGAGTCACCTATGACTAGAGTGTTGGGTACGTTATGCCTTATGGGCTGTAGTTGAATGGTACATTGAGTATGTGGGCTATGTGTCATTTGGGTTGTGTTGGGGGGTGGAGGTTGCTTGCATTTCTGCTTTGCAGGTCTCTGTTGTTTAGGCAGATTTGTACTGAGAGCCTCCGTGAATGTAGGTGTGTGTTTTGTGCTTCTGTGTGTGTGTTTTGGTGGTGTAGGTTTTGAGGGACTATGTGATGAGTGTGGTGCGGTGCAAGTGTTGACCTTCTCATCTTGACTGTGTAGGCCAGTCTTTGGTGAAGAGAGCTTTTCTTCCAGTTTGGCTATATAAGTGCATCTCTCACAGGTCATAGTGTTGTGTGGTAGGAGGAGAGGGTTGTCTGTGTACATGAGGCAATTGCTGCATTGTCCCAAGATGCCCAGATTCATCAGGTAGACATGAGAAAACACCGGGAGCTGACCTTTAGACATGCCTGAATAGGTGCTTATTTATTAAGTACTAAAGACTGTTTTACTCTAGACAAGTGAGGAAAGTTGACTGCTGTAGTAATTTGTAACTTATTTAGTGCTTACAATGAATTCCGAACAAGTGCTGAGCTCAAAGAAACAGATTTGATTGCTAAAACTAAAAAGTTGGCAAGATGCAAGGGATATTTTGAAGAACAGATGTTATGGTGCCAGGAATAGTTTAACCCCAGTTAAGTTGGGGGCTTAAAAGCTCACAAACAGTTCTGGAAAAAGCAAATTCATATCTGGACAAAACCTGCCACAGGAAAGGGGGGAAGCAAGCTTAAATTTTTTTTCCAGTAAAAGTGGAAATGGAGAAAGCTGGAACAGAAGTTAATTCAACTTTAATTAATAATCTGAGTGGGATGGCCTTCACAAATGTTCTCTATTAGATTGAGCGAACTAATGACACTAGACTGGGAGGAATGTCACACATCAAATATACAGTATGGGCGGGCAACTGCAAAGCCACCAAGTACAAGAACACACAACACTAGGGAGGAGAGTTCCTAGCTGTAGCCACTAAATGAAAGTTTTAAACAGATCAAGGAGCAGACTCTAGAGAATGCTTTTAACTGTAAACAGACAATTATAGTAATGCACACTATTACAGTTCCTAGCTGTAGAACACAGAAACCACAAAAAATCAAAAATTCACAGAAAACAGAAAAACTCAGATAGAGCACTCACAAACAGAAAATACAACTCTCAGTATGAAAAAGCAGTTTATATACCAGTAAGAATGGAAGAGTTGGAAGATCAAATTATTACTCACCCCTGCAAATAACCAATCACTCTTACTACAAAAGGTCAGGAGGCCTTGTTACTCTCAATAATAATGAAGACAATCAGTAGAAAATGGCTGCCAGAAACACAAGAAACTCAAACAAAGCTACCAGTCTAGACAACAGGCCTCTATCAAGATTATGCCACCAGAGCAGAACACAGAAACCTCACTTTAAAAGCATAGAAAGAACACCCACAAAGAGAAAATACAAGTCTCAGTATGAAAAAGCAGTTTACAATTTAGTAATTAAATAAAATTGCAATTATAGTAATGCACACTATTACAGTTCCTAGCTGTAGCCACTAAATGAAAGTTTTAAACAGATTAAGGAGCAGACTCTAGAGAATGCTTTTAACTATAAACAGACAATTATAGAAATGCACACTATTACAGTTCCTAGCTGTAGAACACAGAGACCTCAAAAAATCAAAAATGCACAGAAAGCTCGGAAAGAGCACTCACAAACAGAAAATACAACTCTCCATAAGAAAAAGCAGTTTAGAGTTAAGAAATTCAGTAAACATGCAATTAGAGTAATGAAACAGTATATAGCAATGAAAAATACAATTAAAGCAGTATAAAACAGTACATAAATGCAGTGAAACAATAAAAAGCTTTATAACAGTGCAAAATGTAGTAGAGCAACTGTACAGCACAATTATAAGCATTTTAGAAGTGCAGTTCGGTGAAATAAGTGTTAGAAATAACTTATCCTGCTCTTGGAATCTTAAGGAATTTTCACTTATGCAATGCAATCCAGAGCCTGAGCAATGCAAGCACAACCTTTATAAGACACAGAGTTTATATACCAGTAAGAATGGAAGAGTTGGAAGATCAAATTACTACTCAGCCCCTGCTAATACCCAATCTCTCGTACTACAAAAGGTCAGGAGGCTTTGTTACTCTCAATAATAATGAAGACAATAAGCAGAAAATGGCTGCCAGAAACACAGGAAACTCAAACAAAACTACCAGCTTAGACAACAGACATCTATCAAGATTGTGCCATCTGAGCAGAACACAGAAACCTCACTTTAAAAGCATAGAAATAACACTCACAAAGAGAAAATACAAGTCTCAGTATGAAAAAGCAGTTTACAATTTAGTAAGTAAATAAAAATGCAATTATAGCAATGCACACTATTACAGTTCCTAGCTGTAGCCACTAAATGAAAGTTTTAAACAGATCAAGGAGCAGACTCTAGAGAATGTGTTTAACTGTAAACAGACAATTATAGTAATGCACACTATTACAGTTCATAGCAGTAGAGCACAGAGACCTCAAAAAATAAAAACTGCACAGAAAAGCTCGGATAGAGCACTCACAAACAGAAAATACAACTCACCATATGAAAAAGCAGTTTACAGTTAAGTCATTCAGTAAACATGCAATTAGAGTAATGAAACAGTATCTGGCAATGAAAAATACAGTTAAAACAGTATAAAACAGTACATAAATGCAGTGAAACAATAAAAAAAGATTATAGCAGTGCAAAATGTAGTAGATCAATTGTATAGCACAATTATAAGCATTTCAGAAGTGCAGTTCAGGGAAATAAGTGTAAGAAATAACTTATCCTGCTCTTGGAATCTTAAGGAATTTCCACTTACACAATGCAATCCAGAGCCTGAGCAATGCAAGCACACCCTTTCTAAGACACAGGGTTTATATACCACTAAGAATGGAAGAGTTGGAAGATCAAATTACTACTAAGCCCCTGGTATTACCCAGTCACTCTTACTACAAAAGGTCAGAAGGCCTCATTACTCTCAATAATAATGAAGAAAATCAGCAGAAAATGGCTGCCAGAAACACAGAAAACTCAAACAAAACTACCAGCCTAGACAACAGGCCTCTATCAAGATTATGCCACCTGAGCAGAACACAGAAGCCTCACTTTAAAAGCATAGAAAGAACACCCACAAAGAGAAAAACAAATCTCAGTATGAAAAAGCAGTTTAAAATTTAGTAATTAAATATAAATGCAATTATAGTAATACACAGTATTATAGTTCCTAGCTGTAGCCATACAATGAAAGTTTTAAACAGACCAAGGAGCAGACTCTAGAGAATGCTTTTCACTGTAAACAGACAATTAGAGTAATGCACACTATTACAGTTCCTAGCTGTAGAACACAGAAACCTCAAAAAATCAAAAATGCACAGAAAAGCTCAAATAGAGCACTCACAAACAGAAAATACAACTCTCAGTATGAAAAAGCAGTTTACAGTTAATTAATTCAGTAAACATGTAATTAGAGTAATGAAACAGTATCTAGCAATGAAACATACAGTTAAAACAGTATAAAACAGTACATAAATGCAGTGAAACAATAACAAAAGCTTTACTCTAAATAAAATTTTACTCTAAAGGTTTTAGAAAAGAAAGCTATTCTAATTCCTTTTAGCATATGACAGTGCCCACCCTCACTTCCAGAAGAAAGGTATAATAAAAGGACAATACGTCAGAGGCAGTAGAATGTGCTCTAGAGATAAGGACTTCAAAGAAGAGTGTAATAAATTAAATATTATGTTTCAGGAGAGAGGGTACCCAGTAAATTTAATAAATGAAACCGAGGAAGAAGTTGTTAAGGGGAGAGGAGATAAATATCAACCTATTATAGGAAAAAATGATGAAATTATAATAAAGAAACTAAACAGCAGAAATGATGAATTTGTGGGACACAGCAATTTTGTAATGGATTATAGTGGACAGGCTAATCAAACACCAGGTTTAAATAACACAGTATCTCTAGCCCCAGTGTTAAAAATAAGGGCAGCTAAATTATAAACATTAACATGATATGTAATAGGTAGAAACACATTTTTAGACAAAATTGAGTTTTGATTAATTTATGTATTTTCAATATGTACATTTGCACATTTCACTTTACGGAAGTTAATGGTGTGGAAGAGATTAATAGTTTTCATAGAAGGGTAATAGATTCTAAACAGAACTTTATAAAAGTAAAAGAAAAATATCCCTTTGACCACTAGAGGGGGTGATTAAATAAAAAAACAAAAAATAAGAATAATAACTGAAGTTTTAAATAAGGTTTATATATTTTTTTTAAAAAAATTTAATCAGTAAGTAGAATATTTATTAAAGAAATTAAATTTATAAGTTTTTTTAATAGTATATTTGTAGGTGATGTTGTGTAGTTAATATGTATTTTAAACTAGAATGGTTTATAAGGAAATAAAGCAAAACATTAAAGGCTTATTGCCATATTAGGATGAAATGAAAGCTAGCATAAAATAGTCACAACCAATGGGATTTCTATTAAAGTATTAATTAAGCTAATTATCAATTATGTAATTAGCGAGGAAAATATAAAATGGAGAAGTTAACACAATGTATTCATCCGCATCTGATGAAGTGAAGGAAACGAAAACGCAAGTGTGGAGACATAGCGTTTATGTGGTTATGTGCTTGAGGAACATCTGCATTGCTGATTTTACGTGTAAAACGAGTTTGTTGCTTGGAGTTATTTTGTTTTGTGCTGGAGTGATTGGCTGTTTATTTCGTCAAATAAACTGGTGAAAATTTAAAGTAAGCTGCATTTATTCTCTGGCTGGTTCGTATTGTAAAGACACTATTACAGTTCCTAGCTGTAGAACACAGAAACCTCAAAAAGTTAAAAATGCACAGAAAAGCTTGGATAGAGCACTCACAAACAGAAAATACAACTGTCAGTAGTAAAAAGCAGTTTACAGTTAAGTAATTTAGTAAACATGCAATTAGAGTAATGAAAAGTATCTAGCAATGAGAAATACAGCTACAACAGTATAAAACAGTACAACAATATAGTGAAACAATAAGAAAAGCTTTATAACAGTGCAAAATGTAATAGATCAACTGTATAGCACAATTACAAGCGTTTCAGAAGTGCAGTTCAGTGAAAATTGTGTAAGAAATAACGTATCCTGCTCTTGGAATCTTAAGGAATTTCCACGTATGCAATGCAATCCAGAGCCTGAGCAATGCAAGCACAACCTTTATAAGACACAGGGTTTATACACCAGTAAGAATGGAAGAGTTGGAAGATCAAATTACTTACTCAGCCCCTGCTATTACCCAATCACTCGTACTACAAAAGGTCAGAAGACCTTGTTACTCTCAACAATAATGAAGACAGTCAGCAGAAAATGGCTGCTAGAAACATAGGAAACTCAAACAAAACTACCAGCTTAGACAACAGGCCTCTATTAAGATTATGCCACCTCAGCAGAATACAGAAACCTCACTTTAAAAGCAAAGAAAGAACACCCACAAAGAGAAAATACAAGTCTCAGTATGAAAAAGCAGTTTACAATTTAGTAATAAAATAAAAATGCAATTATAGTAATGCACATTATTACAGTTCCTAGCTGTAGCCACTAAATGAAAGTTTTAAACAGATCAAGGAGTAGACTCTAGAGTATGATTATAACTGTAAACAGACAAATATAGTAATGCACACTATTACAGTTCCTAGCTGTACAACACAGAAACCTCAAAAAATCAAAAATGCACAGAAAAGCTTGGATAGAGTACACACAAACATAAAATACAACTCTCAGTATGAAAAAGCAATTTACAGTTAAGTAATTCAGTAAACATGCAATTAGAGTAATGAAACAGTATCTAGCAATGAAAAATACAATTAAAGCAGTATAAAACAGTACATAAATGCAGTGAAACAATAACAAAAGCTTTATAACAGTGCAAAATATAGTAGATCAACTGTATAGCACAACCATAAGTGTTTCAGAAGTGCAGTTCAGTGAAATTAGAGTAAGAAATAACTTATCCTGCTCTTGGAATCTTAAAGAATTTCCACTTACGCAATGCAATCCAGAGCCTGAGCAATGCAAGCACAACCTTTATAAGACACAGGGTTTATATACCAGTAAGAATGGAAGAGCTGGAAGATCAAATTACTACTCAGCCAATGCTATTATCCAATCACTCGTACTACAAAAGGTCAGAAGGCCTTGTTACTCTCAATAATAATGAATACAATCAGCAGAAAATCGCTGCCAGAAACACAGGAAATTCAAATAAAACTATCAGCCTAGACAACAGGACTCTATCAGGATTATGCCACCTGAGCAGAACACAGAAACCTCACTTTAAAAGCACAGAAAGAACACCCACAAAGAGAAAATACAAGTCTCAGTATGAAAAAGCAGTTTACAATTTAGTAATTAAATAAAAATGCAATTATAGTAATGCACACTATTATAGTTCCTAGCTGTAGCCACAAAATGAAAGTTTTAAACAGATCAAGGAGCAGACTCTAGAGAATGCTTTTAACTGTAAAGAGACAATTATAGAAATGCACACTATTACAGTTCCTAGCTGTGGAACACAGAAACCTCAAAAAATTAAAAATGCACAGAAAAGCTCGGATAGAGCACTCACAAACAGAAAATACAACTCTCAGTATAAAAAAAGCAGTTTACAGTTAAGTAATTCAGTAAACATGCAATTAGAGAATTGAAACAGTATCTAGCAATGAAAAATACAGTTAAAACAGTATAAAACAGTACAGAAATGCAGTGAAACAATAACAAAAGCTTTATAACAGTGCAAAATGTGGTAGATCAACTGTATAGCACAACCATAAGTGTTTCAGAAGTGCAGTTCAGTGAAATTAGTGTAAGAAATAACTTATCCTGCTCTTGGAATCTTAAAGAATTTCCACTTATGCAATGCAATCCAGAGCCTGAGCAATGCAAGCATAACCTTTATAAGACACAGGGTTTATATACCAGTAAGAATGGAAGAGTTGGAAGATCAAATTACTACTCAGCCCCTGCTAATACCCAATCACTTGTACTACAAAAGGTCAGGAGGCTTTGTTACTCTCAATAATAATGAATACAATCAGCAGAAAATCACTGCCAGAAACACAGGAAATTCAAACAACACTATCAGCCTAGACAACAGGCCTCTATCAAGATTATGCCACCTGAGCAGAACACAGAAACCTCACTTTAAAAGCATAGAAATAACACTCACAAAGAGGAAATACAAGTCTCAGTATGAAAAAGCAGTTTACAATTTAGTAATTAAATAAAAATGGAATTATAGTAATGCACACTATTACAGTTCCTAGCTGTAGCCACTAAATGAAAGTTTTAAACAGATCAAGGAGCAGACTCTAGAGAATGCTTTTAACTGTAAACAGACAATTATAGTAATGCACACTATTACAGTTCCTAGCGGTAGAACACAGAGACCTCAAAAAATAAAAAATGCACAGAAAAGCTCGGATAGAGCACTCACAAACAGAAAATACAACTCTCCATATGAAAAATCAGTTTACAGTTAAGTAATTCAGTAAACATGCAATTAGAGTAATGAAACAGTATCTAGCAATGAAAAATACAGTTAAAGCAGTATAAAACAGTACATAAATGCAGTGAAACAATAACAAAAGCTTTATAACAGTGCAAAATGTAGTAGATCAACTGTATAGCACAATCATAAGTGTTTCAGAAGTGCAGTTCAGTGAAATTAGTGAAAGAAAAAACTTATCCTGCTCTTGGAATCTTAAAGAATTTCCACTTACGCAATGCAATCCAGAGCCTGAGCAATGCAAGCACAACCTTTATAAGACACAGGGTTTATATACTAGTAAGAATGGAAGAGCTGGAAGATCAAATTACTACTCAGCCAATGCTATTATCCAATCACTCGTACTACAAAAGGTCAGAAGGCCTTGTTACTCTCAATAATAATGAATACAATCAGCAGAAAATCGCTGCCAGAAACACAGGAAATTCAAATAAAACTATCAGCCTAGACAACAGGACTCTATCAGGATTATGCCACCTGAGCAGAACACAGAGACCTCACTTTAAAAGCATAGAAAGAATACCCACAAAGAGAAAATACAAGTCTCAGTATGAAAAAGCAGTTTACAATTTAGTAATTAAATAAAAATGCAATTATAGTAATGCACACTATTATAGTTCCTAGCTGTAGCCACAAAATGAAAGTTTTAAACAGATCAAGGAGCAGACTCTAGAGAATGCTTTTAACTGTAAAGAGACAATTATAGAAATGCACACTATTACAGTTCCTAGCTGTAGAACACAGAAACCTCAAAAAATTAAAAATGCACAGAAAAGCTCGGATAGAGCACTCACAAACAGAAAATACAACTCTCAGTATAAAAAAGCAGTTTACAGTTAAGTAATTCAGTAAACATGCAATTAGAGTAATGAAACAGTATCTAGCAATGAAAAATACAGTTAAAACAGTATAAAACAGTACAGAAATGCAGTGAAACAATAACAAAAGCTTTATAACAGTGCAAAATGTGGTAGATCAACTGTATAGCACAACCATAAGTGTTTCAGAAGTGCAGTTCAGTGAAATTAGTGTAAGAAATAACTTATCCTGCTCTTGGAATCTTAAAGAATTTCCACTTATGCAATGCAATCCAGAGCCTGAGCAATGCAAGCATAACCTTTATAAGACACAGGGTTTATATACCAGTAAGAATGGAAGAGTTGGAAGATCAAATTACTACTCAGCCCCTGCTAATACCCAATCACTTGTACTACAAAAGGTCAGGAGGCTTTGTTACTCTCAATAATAATTAATACAATCAGCAGAAAATCACTGCCAGAAACACAGAAAATTCAAACAACACTATCAGCCTAGACAACAGGCCTCTATCAAGATTATGCTACCTGAGCAGAACACAGAAACCTCACTTTAAAGGCATAGAAATAACACTCACAATCAGGAAATACAAGTCTCAGAATGAAAAAGCAGTTTACAATTTAGTAATTAAATAAAAATGCAATTATAGTAATGCACACTATTACAGTTCCTAGCTGTAGCCACTAAATGAAAGTTTTAAACAGATCAAGGAGCAGACTCTAGAGAATGCTTTTAACTGTAAACAGACAATTATAGTAATGCACACTATTACAGTTCCTAGCGGTAGAACACAGAGACCTCAAAAAATAAAAAATGCACAGAAAAGCTCGGATAGAGCACTCACAAACAGAAAATACAACTCTCCGTATGAAAAAGCAGTTTACAGTTAAGTAATTCAGTAAACATGCAATTAGAGTAATGAAACAGTATCTAGCAATGTAAAATACAGTTAAAACAGTATAAAACAGTTCATAAATGCAGTGAAACAATAAAAAAAGATTATTGCAGTGCAAAATGTAGTAGATCAATTGTATAGCCCAATTATAATCATTTGAGAAGTGCAGTTCAGTGAAATAAGTGTAAGAAATAACTTATCCTGCTCTTGGAATCTTAAGGAATTTCCACTTATGCAATGCAATCCAGAGCCTGAGCAATGCAAGCACACCCTTTCTAAGACACAGGGTTTATATACCACTAAGAATGGAAGAGTTGGAAGATCAAATTACTACTCAGCCCCTGCTATTACCCAGTCACTCGTACTACAAAAGGTCAGAAGGCCTCATTACTCTCAATAATAATGAAGAAAATCAGCAGAAAATGGCTGCAAGAAACACAGAAAACTCAAACAAAACTACCAGCCTAGACAACAGGCCTCTGTCAAGATTATGCCACCTGAGCAGAACAGAGAAACCTCACTTTAAAAGCATAGAAAGAACACCCACAAAGAGAAAAAACAAGCCTCAGTATGAAAAAGCAGTTTACAATTTAGTAATTAAATAAAAATGCAATTACAGTAATACACAGTATTATAGTTCCTAGCTGTAGCCATACAATGAAAGTTTTAAACAGACCAAGGAGCAGACTCTAGAGAATGTTTTTCACTGTAAACAGACAATTAGAGTAATGCACACTATTACAGTTCCTAGCTGTAGAACACAGAAACCTCAAAAAATCAAAAATGCACAGAAAAGCTCGAATAGAGCACTCACAAACAGAAAATACAACTCTCAGTATGAAAAAGCAGTTTACAGTTAATTAATTCAGTAAACATGCAATTAGAGTAAAGAAACAGTATCTAGCAATGAAAAATACAGTTAAAACAGTATAAAACAGTACATAAATGCAGTGAAACAATAACAAAAGCTTTACTCTAAATAAAATTTTACTCTAAAGGTTTTAGAAAAGAAAGCTATTCTAATTCCTTTTTAGCATATGACAGTGCCCACCCTCACTTCCAGAAGAAAGGTATAATAAAAGGACAATACGTCAGAGGCAGTAGAATGTGCTCTAGAGATAAGGACTTCAAAGAAGAGTGTAATAAATTAAATATTATGTTTCAGGAGAGAGGGTACCCAGTAAATTTAATAAATGAAACCGAGGAAGAAGTTGTTAAGGGGAGAGGAGATAAATATCAACCTATTATAGGAAAAAATGATGAAATTATAATAAAGAAACTAAACAGCAGAAATGATGAATTTGTGGGACACAGCAATTTTGTAATGGATTATAGTGGACAGGCTAATCAAACACCAGGTTTAAATAACACAGTATCTCTAGCCCCAGTGTTAAAAATAAGGGCAGCTAAATTATAAACATTAACATGATATGTAATAGGTAGAAACACATTTTTAGACAAAATTGAGTTTTGATTAATTTATGTATTTTCAATATGTACATTTGCACATTTTTACGGAAGTTAATGGTGTGGAAGAGATTAATAGTTTTCATAGAAGGGTAATAGATTCTAAACAGAACTTTATAAAAGTAAAAAGAAAATATCCCTTTGACCACTAGAGGGGGTGATTAAATAAAAAAACAAAAAATAAGAATAATAACTGAAGTTTTAAATAAGGTTTATATATTTTTTTTAAAAAAATTTAATCAGTAAGTAGAATATTTATTAAAGAAATTAAATTTATAAGTTTTTTTAATAGTATATTTGTAGGTGATGTTGTGTAGTTAATATGTATTTTAAACTAGAATGGTTTATAAGGAAATAAAGCAAAACATTAAAGGCTTATTGCCATATTAGGATGAAATGAAAGCTAGCATAAAATAGTCACAACCAATGGGATTTCTATTAAAGTATTAATTAAGCTAATTATCAATTATGTAATTAGCGAGGAAAATATAAAATGGAGAAGTTAACACAATGTATTCATCCATCTGATGAAGTGAAGGAAACGAAAACGCAAGTGTGGAGACATAGCGTTTATGTGTTTATGTGCTTGAGGAACATCTGCATTGCTGATCTTAAGTGTAAAACGAGTTCGTTGCTTGGAGTTATTTTGTTTTGTGCTGGAGTGATTGGCTGTTTATTTCGTCAAATAAACTGGTGAAAATTTAAAGTAAGCTGCATTTATTCTCTGGCTGGTTCAGATTGTAAAGACACTATTACAGTTCCTAGCTGTAGAACACAGAAACCTCAAAAAGTTAAAAATCCACAGAAAAGCTTGGATAGAGCATTCACAAACAGAAAATACAACTCTCAGTAGTAAAAACCAGTTTATAGTTAAGTAATTTAGTAAACGTGCAATTAGAGTAATGAAAAGTATCTAGCAATGAAAAATACAGTTAAAACAGTATAAAACAGTACAACAATGTAGTGAAACAATAAGAAAAGCTTTATAACAGTGCAAAATGTAGTAGATCAACTGTATAGCACAATCATAAGTGTTTCAGAAGTGCAGTTCAGTGAAATTAGTGTAAGAAATAACGATCCTGCTCTTGGAATCTTAAGGAATTTCCACGCATGCAATGCAATCCAGAGCCTGAGCAATGCAAGCACAACCTTTATAAGACACAGGGTTTATACACCAGTAAGAATGGAAGAGTTGGAAGATCAAATTACTTACTCAGCCCCTGCTATTACCCAATCACTCGTACTACAAAAGGTCAGAAGACCTTGTTACTCTCAACAATAATGAAGACAGTCAGCAGAAAATGGCTGCTAGAAACATAGGAAACTCAAACAAAACTACCAGCTTAGACAACAGGCCTCTATTAAGATTATGCCACCTCAGCAGAATACAGAAACCTCACTTTAAAAGCAAAGAAAGAACACCCACAAAGAGAAAATACAAGTCTCAGTATGAAAAAGCAGTTTACAATTTAGTAATAAAATAAAAATGCAATTATAGTAATGCACATTATTACAGTTCCTAGCTGTAGCCACTAAATGAAAGTTTTAAACAGATCAAGGAGTAGACTCTAGAGTATGATTATAACTGTAAACAGACAAATATAGTAATGCACACTATTACAGTTCCTAGCTGTACAACACAGAAACCTCAAAAAATCAAAAATGCACAGAAAAGCTTGGATAGAGTACACACAAACATAAAATGCAACTCTCAGTATTAAAAAGCAGTTTATACTTAAGTAATTCAGTAAACATACAATTAGAGTAATGAAACTATCTTGCAATGAAAAATACAATTAAAACAGTATAAAACAGTACATAAATGAAGTGAAACATTAACAAAAGCTTTATAACAGTGCAAAATATAGTAGATCAACTGTATAGCACAACCATAAGTGTTTCAGAAGTGCAGTTCAGTGAAATTAGAGTAAGAAATAACTTATCCTGCTCTTGGAATCTTAAAGAATTTCCACTTACGCAATGCAATCCAGAGCCTGAGCAATGCAAGCACAACCTTTATAAGACACAGGGTTTATATACCAGTAAGAATGGAAGAGCTGGAAGATCAAATTACTACTCAGCCAATGCTATTATCCAATCACTCGTACTACAAAAGGTCAGAAGGCCTTGTTACTCTCAATAATAATGAATACAATCAGCAGAAAATCGCTGCCAGAAACACAGGAAATTCAAATAAAACTATCAGCCTAGACAACAGGACTCTATCAGGATTATGCCACCTGAGCAGAACACAGAAACCTCAGTTTAAAAGCACAGAAAGAACACCCACAAAGAGAAAATACAAGTCTCAGTGTAAAAAACAGTTTACAATTTAGTAATTAAATAAAAATGCAATTATAATAATGCACACTATTATAGTTCCTAGCTGTAGCCACTAAATGAAAGTTTTAAACAGATCAAGGAGCAGACTCTAGAGAATGCTTTTAACTGTAAACAGACAATTATAGTAATGCACACTATTACAGTTCCTAGCTGTAGAACACAGAAACCTCACAAAATCAAAAATACATAGAAAAGCTTGGATAGAACACTCACAAACAGAAAATACAACTCTCAGTATAAAAAAGCAGTTTACAGTTAAGTAATTCAGTAAACATGCAATTAGAGTATTGAAACAGTATCTAGCAATGAAAAATACAGTTAAAACAGTATAAAACAGTACAGAAATGCAGTGAAACAATAACAAAAGCTTTATAACAGTGCAAAATGTAGTAGATCAACTGTATAGCACAATTATAAGTGTTTCAGAAGTGCAGTTCAGTGAAATTAGTGTAAGAAATAACTTATCCTGCTCTTGGAATCTTAAAGAATTTCCACTTATGCAATGCAATCCAGTGCCTGAGCAATGCAAGCACAACCTTTATAAGACACAGGGTTTATATACCAGTAAGAATGGAAGAGTTGGAAGATCAAATTACTACTCAGCCCCTGCTAATACCCAGTCACTTGTACTACAAAAGGTCAGGAGGCTTTGTTACTCTCAATAATAATGAATACAATCAGCAGAAAATCACTGCCAGAAACACAGGAAACTCAAACAAACTACCAGCCTAGACAACAGGCCTCTATCAAGATTATGCCACCTGAGCAGAACACAGAAACCTCACTTTAAAAGCATAGAAAGAACACTCACAAAGAGAAAATACAAGTCTCAGTATGAAAAGCAGTTTACAATTTAGTAATTAAATAAAAATGCAATTATAGTAATGCACACTATTACAGTTCCTAGCTGTAGCCACTAAATGAAAGTTTTAAACAGATCAAGGAGCAGACTCTAGAGAATGCTTTTAACTGTAAACAGACAATTATAGTAATGCACACTATTACAGTTCCTAGCTGTAGAACACAGAGACCTCAAAAAATCAAAAATGCACAGAAAAGCTCGGATAGAGCACTCACAAACAGAAAATACAACTCTCAGAATGAAAAAGCAGTTTACAGTTAAGTAATTCAGTAAACATGCAATTAGAGTAATGAAACAGTACCTAGCAATGAAAAATACAGTTAAAACAGTATAAAACAGTACATAAATGCAGTGAAACAATAACAAAAGCTTTATAACAGTGCAAAATGTAGTAGATCAACTGTATAGCACAATTATAAGCATTTCAGAAGTGCAGTTCAGTGAAATACGTGTAATTAATAACTTATCCTACTCTTGAAATCTTAAGGAATTTCCACTTATGCAATGCAATCCAGAGCCTGAGCAATGCAAGCACAACCTTTATAAGACACAGGGTTTATATACCAGTAAGAATGGAAGAGTTGGAAGATCAAATTACTACTCAACCCCTGCTATTACCCAATCACTCATACTACAAAAGGTCAGAAGGCTTCGTTACTTTCAATACTAATGAAGACAATCAGCAGAAAATGGCTGCCAGAAACACAGAAAACTCAAACAAAACTACCAGCCTAGATAACATGCCTCTATCAAGATTATGCCACCTGAGCAGAACACTGAAACCTCACTTTAAAAGCATAGAAAGAACACCCACAAAGAGAAAATACAAGTCTCAGTATGAAAAAGCAGTTTACAATTTAGTAATTAAATAAAAATGTAATTATAGTAATGCACACTATTACAGTTCCTAGCTGTAGCCACACAATGAAAGTTTTAAACAGATCAAGGAGCAGACTCTAGAGAATGCTTTTAACTGTAAACAGACAATTATAGTAATGCACAGTTTTACAGTTCCTAGCTGTGGAACACAGAAACCTCAAAAAATCAAAAATGCACAGAAAAGCTCAGATAGAGCACTCACAAACAGAAAATACAACTCTCAGTATGAAAAAGCAGTTTACAGTTAAGTAATTCAGTAAACATGCAATTAGAGTAATGGAACAGTATCTAGCAATGGAAAATATAGTTAAAACAGTATAAAACAGTACATAAATGCAGTGAAACAATAACAAAAGCTTTATAACAGTGCAAAATGTAGTAGATCAACTGTATAGCACAATTACAAGCATTTCAGAAGTGCAGTTCAGTGAAATATGTGTAAGAAATAACATATCCTGTTCTTGGAATCTTAAGGAATTTCCACTTATGCAATGCAATCCAGAGCCAGAGCAATGCAAGCACAACCTTTATAAGACACAGGGTTTATATACCAGTAAGAATGGAAGAGTTGGAAGATCAAATTACTACTCAGCCCCTGCTAATACCCAATCACTCGTACTACAAAAGGTCAGGAGGCTTTGTTACTCTCAATAATAATGAAGACAATCAGCAGAAAATGGCTGCCAGAAACACAGGAAACTCAAACAAAACTACCAGCTTAGACAACAGACATCTATCAAGATTGTGCCATCTGAGCAGAACACAGAAACCTCACTTTAAAAGCATAGAAATAACACTCACAAAGAGAAAATACAAGTCTCAGTATGAAAAAGCAGTTTACAATTTAGTAATTAAATAAAAATGCAATTATAGTAATGCACACTATTACAGTTCCTAGCTGTAGCCACTAAATGAAAGTTTTAAACAGATCAAGGAGCAGACTCTAGAGAATGCTTTTAACTGTAAACAGACAATTATAGTAATGCACACTATTACAGTTCATAGCAGTAGAACACAGAGACCTCAAAAAATAAAAAAATGCACAGAAAAGCTCGGATAGAGCACTCACAAACAGAAAATACAACTCTCCATATGAAAAAGCAGTTTACAGTTAAGTAATTCAGTAAACATGCAATTAGAGTAATGAAACAGTATCTAGCAATGAAAAATACAGTTAAAACAGTATAAAACAGTACATAAATGCAGTGAAACAATAAAAAAGATTATAGCAGTGCAAAATGTAGTAGATCAATTGTATAGCACAATTATAAGCATTTCAGAAGTGCAGTTCAGTGAAATAAGTGTAAGAAATAACTTATCCTGCTCTTGGAATCTTAAGGAATTTCCACTTATGCAATGCAATCCAGAGCCTGAGCAATGCAAGCACAACCTTTATAAGACACAGAGTTTATATACCAGTAAGAATGGAAGAGTTGGAAGATCAAATTACTACTCAGCCCCTGGTATTACCCAGTCACTCTTACTACAAAAGGTCAGAAGGCCTCATTACTCTCAATAATAATGAAGAAAATCAGCAGAAAATGGCTGCCAGAAACACAGAAAACTCAAACAAAACTACCAGCCTAGACAACAGGCCTCTATCAAGATTATGCCACCTGAGCAGAACACAGAAACCTCACTTTAAAAGCATAGAAAGAACACCACAAAGAGAAAATACAAGTCTCAGTATGAAAAAGCAGTTTACAATTTAGTAATTAAATAAAAATGCAATTACAGTAATGCACACTATTATAGTTCCTAGCTGTAGCCATACAATGAAAGTTTTAAACAGACCAAGTAGCAGACTCTAGAGAATGCTTTTCACTGTAAACAGACAATTAGAGTAATGCACACTATTACAGTTCCTAGCTGTAGAACACAGAAACCTCAAAAAATCAAAAATGCACAGAAAAGCACGGATAGAGCACTCACAAACAGAAAATACAACTCTCAGAATGAAAAAGCAGTTTACAGTTAAGTAATTCAGTAAACACGCAATTAGAGTAATGAAACAGTACCCAGCAAAGAAAAATACAGTTAAAACAGTATAACACAGTACATAAATGCAGTGAAACAATAACAAAAGCTTTATAACAGTGCAAAATGTAGTAGATCAACTGTATATTACAATTACAAGCGTTTCAGAAGTGCAGTTCAGTGAAATATGTGTAAGAAATAATGTAACCTGCTCTTGGAATCTTAAGGAATTTCCACTTATGCAATGCAATCCAGAGCCTGAGCAATGCAAGCACAACCTTTATAAGACACAGGGTTTATATACCAGTAAGAATGGAAGAGTTGGAAGATCAAATTACTTAATCAGCCCCTGCTATTACCCAATCACTCGTACTACAAAAGGTCAGAAGGCCTTGTTACTCTCAATAATAATGGACAATCAGCAGAAAATGGCTGCCAGAAACACAGGAAACTCAAACAAAACTACCAGCTTAGACAACAGGCCTCTATCAAGATTATGCCACCTGAGCAGAATACAGAAACCCCACTTTAAAAGCATAGAAAGAACACACAGAAAGAGAAAATACAAGTCTCAGTATGAAAAAGCAGTTTACAATTTAGTAATTAAATAAAAATGCAATTATAGTAATGCACACTATTACAGTTCCTAGCTGTAGCCACTAAATGAAAGTTTTAACAGATCAAGGAGCAGACTCTAGAGTATGATTTTAACTGTAAACAGACAATTATAGTAATGCACACTATTACAGTTCCTAGCTGTAGAACACAGAAACCTCAAAAAATCAACAATGCACAGAAAAGCTTGGACAGAGCACTCACAAACATAAAATACAACTCTCAGTATGAAAAAGCAGTTTACAGTTAAGTAATTCAGTAAACATGCAATTAGAGTAATGAAACAGTATCTAGCAATGAAAAATACAGTTAAAGCAGTATAAAACAGTACATAAATGCAGTGAAACAATAACAAAAGCTTTATAGCATTGCAAAATGTAGTAGATCAACTGTATAGCACAATCATAAGTGTTTCCGAAGTGCAGTTCAGTGAAATTAGTCTAAGAAATAACTTATCCTGCTCTTGGAATCTTAAAGAATTTCCACTTATGCAATGCAATCCAGAGCCTGACCAATGCAAGCACAACCTTTATAAGACACAGGGTTTATATACCAGTAAGAATGGAAGAGTTGGAAGATCAAATTACTACTCAGCCCCTGCTAATAGTACTACAAAAGGTCAGAAGGCCTTGTTACTCTCAATAATAATGAAGACAATCATCAGAAAATCGCTGCCAGAAACACAGGAAACTCAAAGAAAACTACCAGCCTAGACAACAGACCTCTATCAAGATTATGCCACCTGAGCCGAACACAGAAACCTCACTTTAAAAGCATAGAAAGAACACCCACAAAGAGAAAATACAAGTCTCAGTATGAAAAAGCAGTTTACAATTTAGTAATTAAATAAAATGCAATTATAGTAATGCACACTATTACAGTTCCTAGCTGTAGCCACTAAATGAAAGTTTTAAACAGATCAAGGAGCAGACTCTAGAGTATGATTTTAACTGTAAACAGACAATTATAGTAATGCACACTATTACAGTTCCTAGCTGTAGAACACAGAAACCTCAAAAAATCAAAAATGCACAGAAAAGCTTGGATAGAGCACTCACAAACAGAAAATACAACTCTCAGTATGAAAAAGCAGTTTACAGTTAAGTAATTCAGTAAACATGCAATTAGAGTAATGAAACAGTATCTAGCAATGAAAAATACAGTTAAAACAGTATAAAACAGTACATAAATGCAGTGAAACAATAACAAAAGCTTTATAACAGTGCAAAATGTAGTAGATCAACTGTATAGCACAATTATAAGTGTTTCAGAAGTGCAGTTCAGTGAAATTAGTGTAAGAAATAACTTATCCTGCTCTTGGAATCTTAAAGAATTTCCACTTATGCAATGCAATCCAGAGCCTGAGCAATGCAAGCACAACCTTTATAAGACACAGGGTTTATATACCAGTAAGAATGGAAGAGTTGGAAGATCAAATTACTACTCAGCCCCTGCTATTACCCAATCACTGATACTACAGAAGGTCAGAAGGCCTTGTTACTCTCAATAATAATGAAGACAATCAGCAGAAAATGGCTGCCAGAAACACAGGAAACTCAAACAAAACTACCAGCCTAGACAACAGGCCTCTATCAAGATTATGCCACCTGAGCAGAACACAGAAACCTCACTTTAAAAGCATAGAAAGAACACCCACAAAGAGAAAATACAAGTCTCAGTATGAAAAAGCAGTTTACAATTTAGTAATTAAATAAAATGCAATTATAGTAATGCACACTATTACAGTTCCTAGCTGTAGCCACTAAATGAAAGTTTTAAACAGATCAAGGAGCAGACTCTAGAGAATGCTTTTAACTGTAAACAGACAATTATAGTAATGCACACTATTACAGTTCCTAGCTGTAGAACACAGAAACCTCAAAAATCAAAAATGCACAGAAAAGCTCTGATAGAGCACTCACAAACAGAAAATACAACTCTCAGTATGAAAAAGCAGTTTACAGTTAAGTAATTCAGTAAACATGCAATTAGAGTAATGAAACAGTATCTAGCAATGAAAATACAGTTAAAGCAGTATAAAACAGTACATAAATACAGTGAAACAATAACAAAAGCTTTATAACAGTGCAAAATGTAGTAGATCAAATGTATAGCATAATTATAAGTGTTTCAGAAGTGCAGTTCAGTGAAATTAGTCTAAGAAATAACTTATCCTGCTCTTGGAATCTTAAAGAATTTCCACTTATGCAATGCAATCCAGAGCCTGAGCAATGCAAGCACAACCTTTATAAGACACAGGGTTTATATACCAGTAAGAATGGAAGAGCTGGAAGATCAAATTACTACTCAGCCACTGCTATTACCCAATCACTCGTACTACAAAAGGTCAGAAGGCCTTGTTACTCTCAATAATAACGAATACAATCAGCAGAAAATCGCTGCCAGAAACACAGGAAATTCAAACAACACTATCAGCCTAGACAACAGGCCTCTATCAAGATTATGCCACCTGAGCAGAACACAGAAACCTCACTTTAAAAGCATAGAAATAACACTCACAAAGAGGAAATACAAGTCTCAGTATGAAAAAGCAGTTTACAATTTAGTAATTAAATAAAAATGCAATTATAGTAATGCACACTATTACAGTTCCTAGCTGTAGCCACTAAATGAAAGTTTTAAACAGATCAAGGAGCAGACTCTAGAGAATGCTTTTAACTGTAAACAGACAATTATAGTAATGCACACTATTACAGTTCCTAGCTGTAGAACACAGAAACCTCAAAAAATCAAAAATGCACAGAAAAGCTCGGATAGAGCACTCACAAACAGAAAATACAACTCTCAGTATGAAAAGCAGTTTACAGTTAAGTAATTCAGTAAACATGCAATTAGAGTAATGAAACAGTATCTAGCAATGAAAAATACAGTTAAAACAGTATAAAACAGTACATAAATGCAGTGAAACAATTAAAAAGCTTCATAACAGTGCAAAAGGTAGTAGATCAACTGTATAGCACAATTATCAGCATTTCAGAAGTGCAGTTCAGTGAAATAAGTGTAAGAAATAACTTATCTGGCTCTTGGAATATTAAGGAATTTCCACTTATGCAATGCAATCCAGAGCCTGAGCAATGCAAGCACGACTTTTACAAGGCACAGGGTTTATATAGCAGTAAGAATGGAAGAGTTGGAAGATCAGATTACTACTCAGCCCCTGCTATTACCCAATCATTCCTACTACAGAAGGTCAGGAGGCCTTGTTACTCTCAATAATAATGAAGACAATCAGCAGAAAATGGCTGCCAGAAACACAGGAAACTCAAACAAAACTACCAGCTTAGACAAGAGGCCTCTATCAAGATTATGCCACCTGAGCAGAACACAGAAACCTCACTTTAAAAGCATAGAAAGAACACCCACAAAGAGAAAATACAAGTCTCAGTATGAAAAAGCAGTTTACAATTTAGTAATTAAATAAAAATGCAATTATAGTAATGCACACTATTACAGTTCCTAGCTGTAGCCACTAAATGAAAGTTTTAAACAGATCAAGGAGCAGACTCTAGAGTATGATTTTAACTGTAAACAGACAATTATAGTAATGCACACTATTACAGTTCCTAGCTGTAGAACACAGAAACCTAAAAAATCAAAAATGCACAGAAAAGCTTGGATAGAGCATTCACAAACAGAAAATACAACTCTCAGTATGAAAAGCAGTTTACAGTTAAGTAATTCAGTAAACATGCAATTAGAGTAATGAAACAGTATCTAGCAATGAAAAATACAGTTAAAACAGTATAAAACAGTACATAAATGCAGTGAAACAATAACAAAAGCTTTATAACAGTGCAAAATGTAGTAGATCAACTGTATAGCACAATCATAAGTGTTTCAGAAGTGCAGTTCAGTGAAATTAGTGTAAGAAATAACTTATCCTGCTCTTGGAATCTTAAAGAATTTCCACTTATGCAATGCAATCCAGAGCCTGAGCAATGCAAGCACAACCTTTATAAGACACAGGGTTTATATACCAGTAAGAATGGAAGAGTTGGAAGATCAAATTACTACTCAGCCCCTGCTAATACCCAGTCACTCGTACTACAAAAGGTCAGGAGGCTTTGTTACTCTCAATAATAATGAATACAATCAGCAGAAAATCGCTGCCAGAAACACAGGAAATTCAAAAGAACTATCAGCCTAGACAACAGGCCTCTATCAAGATTATGCCACCTGAGCAGAACACAGAAACCTCACTTTAAAAGCATAGAAAGAACACCCACAAAGAGAAAATACAAGTCTCAGTATGAAAAAGCAGTTTACAATTTAGTAATTAAATAAAAATGCAATTATAGTAATGCACACTATTACAGTTCCTAGCTGTAGCCACTAAATGAAAGTTTTAAACAGATCAAGGAGCAGACTCTAGAGAATGCTTTTAACTGTAAACAGACAATTATAGTAATGCACACTATTACAGTTCCTAGCTGTAGAACACAGAAACCTCAAAAAATCAAAAATGCACAGAAAAGCTTGGATAGAGCACTCACAAACAGAAAATACAACTCTCAGTATGAAAAAGCAGTTTACAGTTAAGTAATTCAGTAAACATGCAATTAGAGTAATGAAACAGTATCTAGCAATGAAAAATACAGTTAAAACAGTATAAAACAGTACATAAATGCAGTGAAACAATAAAAAAAGCTTTATAGCAGTGCAAAATGTAGTAGATCAACTGTATAGCACAATTATAAGTGTTTCAGAAGTGCAGTTCAGTGAAATAAGTGTAAGAAATAACTTATCCTGCTCTTGGAATCTTAAAGAATTTCCACTTATGCAATGCAATCCAGAGCCTGAGCAATGCAAGCACAACCTTTATAAGACACAGGGTTTATATACCAGTAAGAATGGAAGAGTTGGAAGATCAAATTACTACTCAGCCCCTGCTATTACCCAGTCACTCATACTACAAAAGGTCAGAAGGCCTTGTTACTCTCAATAATAATGAAGACAATCAGCAGAAAATGGCTGCCAGAAACACAGAAAACTCAAACAAAACTACCAGCCTAGACAACAGGCCTCTATCAAGATTATGCCACCTGAGCAGAACACAGAAACCTCACTTTAAAAGCATAGAAAGAACATCCACAAAGAGAAAATATAAGTCTCAGTATGAAAAAGCAGTTTACAATTTAGTAATTAAATAAAAATGCAATTATAGTAATGCACACTATTATAGTTCCTAGCTGTAGCCACTAAATGAAAGTTTTAAACAGATCAAGGAGCAGACTCTAGAGAATGCTTTTAACTGTAAACAGACAATTATAGTAATGCACACTATTACAGTTCCTAGCTGTAGAACACAGAAACCTCAAAAAATCAAAAATGCACAGAAAAGCTCGGATAGAGCACTCACAAACAGAAAATACAACTCTCAGTATGAAAAAGCAGTTTACAGTTAAGTAATTCAGTAAACATGCAATTAGAGTAATGAAACAGTATCTAGCAATGAAAATACAGTTAAAACAGTATAAAACAGTACATAAATGCAGTGAAACAATAACAAAAGCTTTATAACAGTGCAAAATGTAGTAGATCAACTGTATAGCACAATCATAAGTGTTTCAGAAGTGCAGTTCAGTGAAATTAGTGTAAGAAATAACTTATCCTGCTCTTGGAATCTTAAAGAATTTCCACTTATGCAATGCAATCCAGAGCCTGAGCAATGCAAGCACAACCTTTATAAGACACAGGGTTTATATACCAGTAAGAATGGAAGAGCTGGAAGATCAAATTACTACTCAGCCCCTGCTATTACCCAATCACTTGTACTACAAAAGGTCAGAAGGCCTTGTTACTCTCAATAATAATGAATACAATCAGCAGAAAATCGCTGCCAGAAACACAGGAAATTCAAACAACACTATCAGCCTAGACAACAGGCCTCTATCAAGATTATGCCACCTGAGCAGAACACAGAAACCTCACTTTAAAAGCATAGAAAGAACACCTACAAAGAGAAAATACAAGTCTCAGTATGAAAAAGCAGTTTACAATTTAGTAATTAAATAAAAATGCAATTATAGTAATGCACACTATTACAGTTCCTAGCTGTAGCCACTAAATGAAAGTTTTAAACAGATCAAGGAGCAGACTCTAGAGAATGCTTTTAACTGTAAACAAACAATTATAGTAATGCACAATTACAGTTCCTAGCTGTAGAACACAGAAACCTCAAAAATCAAAAATGCACAGAAAAGCTTGGATAGAGCACTCACAAACAGAAAATACAACTCTCAGTATGAAAAAGCAGTTTACAGTTAAGTAATTCAGTAAACATGCAATTAGAGTAATGAAACAGTATCTAGCAATGAAAAATACAGTTAAAACAGTATAAAACAGTACATAAATGCAGTGAAACAATAACAAAAGCTTTATAACAGTGCAAAATGTAGTAGATCAACTGTATAGCACAATCATAAGTGTTTCAGAAGTGCAGTTCATTGAAATTAGTGTAAGATATAACTTATCCTGCTCTTGGAATCTTAAAGAATTTCCACTTATGCAATGCAATCCAGAGCCTGAGCAATGCAAGCACAACCTTTATAAGACACAGGGTTTATATACCAGTAAGAATGGAAGAGTTGGAAGATCAAATTACTACTCAGCCCCTGCTATTACCCAATCACTCGTACTACAAAAGGTCAGAAGGCCTTGTTACTCTCAATAATAATGAAGACAATCAGCAGAAAATCGCTGCCAGAAACACAGGAAACTCAAACAAAACTATCAGCCTAGACAACAGGCCTCTATCAAGATTATGCCACCTGAGCAGAACACAGAAACCTCACTTTAAAAGCATAGAAAGAACACCCACAAAGAGAAAATACAAGTCTCAGTATGAAAAAGCAGTTTACAATTTAGTAATTAAATAAAAATGCAATTATAGTAATGCACACTATTACAGTTCCTAGCTGTAGCCACTAAATGAAAGTTTTAAACAGATCAAGGAGCAGACTCTAGAGAATGCTTTTAACTGTAAACAGACAATTATAGTAATGCACACTATTACAGTTCCTAGCCATAGACGACAGAGACCTCAAAAAAAAAAATCAAAAATGCACAGAAAAGCTTGGTACTCACAAACAGAAAATACAACTCTCAGTATAAAAAAGCAGTTTACAGTTAAGTAATTCAGTAAACATGCAATTAGAGTAATGAAACAGTATCTAGCAATGAAAAATTCAGTTAAAACAGTATAAAACAGTACAGAAATGCAGTGAAACAATAACAAAAGCTTTATAACAGTGCAAAATGTAGTAGATCAAATGTATAGCACAATTATAAGTAGTTCAGAAGTGCAGTTCAGTGAAATTAGTGTAAGAAATAACTTATCCTGCTCTTGGAATCTTAAGGAATTTGCACTTATGCAATGCAATCCAGAGCCTGAGCAATGCAAGCACAACCCTTATAAGACACAGGGTTTATATACCAGTAAGAATGGAAGAGTTGGAAGATCAAATTACTACTCAGCCCCTGCTATTACCCAATCACTCATACTACAAAAGGTCAGAAGGCCTTGTTACTCTCAATAATAATGAATACAATCAGCAGAAAATCGCTGCCAGAAACACAGGAAACTCAAACAAAATTATCAGCCTCGACAACAGGCCTCTATCAAGATTATGGCACCTGAGCAGAACACAGAAACCTCACTTTAAAAGCATAGAAAGAACACCCACAAAGAGAAAATACAAGTCTCAGTATGAAAAAGCAGTTTACAATTTAGTAATTAAATAAAAATGCAATTATAGTAATGTACACTATTACAGTTCCTAGCTGTAGCCAGTAAAGGAAAGTTTTAAACAGATCAAGGAGCAGACTCTAGAAAATGCTTTTAACTGTAAACAGACAATTATAGTATTGCACACTATTACAGTTCCTAGCCGTGGAAGACAGAGACCTCAAAAAATCAAAAATGCACAGAAAAACTCTGATAGAGCACTCACTAACAGAAAATACAACTCTCCATATGAGAAAGCAGTTTACAGTTAAGTAATTCAGTAGACATGCAATTAGAGTAATGAAACAGTACCTAGCAATGAAAAATACAGTTAAAACAGTATAAAACAGTACATAAATGCAGTGAAACAATAAAAAAAGATTTATAGCAGTGCAAAATATAGTAGATCAAATGTATAGCACAATTATAAGCATTTCAGAAGTGCAGTTCAGTGAAATAAGTGTAAGAAATAACTTATCCTGCTCTTGGAATCTTAAGGAATTTCTGTTAGATATTATGAATATAAGGCTGAAATTAATTCTGTTGTAAATATGCTGAAAGAAAAAGCTTGCTAAAATGCAGAAACAGAGTTTAGTAATATGTGATCAGCAACCATACTAAATGACCATGGCTTGGAAAATAAGGAACCTGCTGAATGGACATTTTTCCCTTACAGACTTAAAAACAGGATGTATGCAAGAGCAAAAATGCAAAATCTGATTTTAAAGAATGGACAATGATACTGTGGCAATGAGTTTCCTCAAAAATATGTTTTTCTGCATGGAAAACAGGACATGTTTATCAGCATTGGCACAAGAACAGATGTTCTTATACAAAGATCCAAATAGAATACAGGATGTTCACACTGTCAGAAAAGTTTCTGTATAGCCTGCATTTGAACCTGAAATCTGAATTCAGACACAGGGGGAGTGATGGGAAGCCCTGCAGAGGGTCACTTCAGTTAAATTGCAGTAACTAACATTTGTACGTATGTGTAAATCCTAAACAGAAGTATTCCAGTTTGTGCAGCTTGCAGTAGTAAAGTTTTTTAGACTTCTGAAATCCGGAGTGAGACTAGTTCAAGAAAGTCGCAGTGCCATAAATTCTCCAAGAAAAGGTGGATGTCTACTTGTACAGCAGTCTGCTGCCTGTTGTACTTCACCAGCTTCTCAAGTGACTCTGAAAAATTTCTAGCCATCAGTGTGGATGATGTTAGACAGTTTGTATATTCTTAGACAGTTTGTATATTATTAGACAGTTTGGATGTTATTAGACAGTATGGATATTATTTATAATTCATGCAGGAGTAAACCAAACTTTAGTAAATTGCAATGTTGGTATACACAGCACATTAGTAAATGTAAAACCTTATTAGGGCAGGTTGATAGTAAGGCATTATGCAAATGTATTACAATATTTGACTGGTATCTCAAAGAAAACCATGTGGAATATGACAAATGTTTATTGTGTGCTTCAACAAAAACTGCATTTTGTGTATTATTCCATAAAAAATATTGCATCATATTGCTAAAAAAATAGACTGTAAAGACAGATCTGTTCATGATAAAGAATTAACTAAGGGTAAAGTGTTTCTATTATATTCAGATGTTGAACAGTTATGTCCTGTCACCACATGTGAGTCAAATCAGTTACTGATAGAACCTCTAGTACATTTTGTTACAAAAGAATGTAATAAACTTATAAAAGACAGACACAATGAGTTCAGGAAGCTTTGACAAGTCACATCTTTTGACACATCTTTTCAAAAGTGCATAGGAGTTTCAAATTCAGCAGAACAGCTTACTAAAGAATGTCAGAAAAACCATGCAACATTACAGGAAATTCAACAGCAGTTGCAGGATAAGGAAAATAAATTAGCTGAACTGACAAAGACTGGGAACTTCCTACATACACAGTTAATCTGTGCAAAGAAATATATTTTATAATATGTTTATGTTTTGAAAATGGTTAAACATACATGGTAGGATGGTAGGATCTGATGTCTGGACAAATCATTCTCAAATGTTTTACTTTCATTCAGTTAAAGCAAGACATTTATCAGTACTACAGTAAAGTAGAGCATATGACTGCCATTCTTAGCATAGTCAACAGGTAAACAAAACTGTTCTAGTGTATAAAAATTAAAAATAGATAATAAGAGTAAAAATGTAAAGTCACAAGACTGACATGCTTGTATAAAGATATACAGATACAAGACAGACATGCATGTATGTTCTTTTCATCTAGAGTACATTTGTTTACAATACACAAAAGCAAAAGGCAGACATCAGCAAATATAAATAATATAAATATAAACGTGTTGGTTAAACTAATATCTATTTTGCTTTTTACAATTTTTTGATAATTGTATAGTAACACCAAACAGTTAAAGTTCTAAATTTTAAAAAGAAAATCACAGATGGTATTTGTCAAACAGTTTTTGTAAAATTAATGGCAGGACAGTTAAATAGTGAAATAAATAAATAAAAAAATACTGAAATCCATGTAAGCTAATTGTAATGTAGTATAAATGCATAGTTATGCAAATCACAATCACATTAAAGGAAAAATGCCAAAAGAATTAACTATAGTTTACAGAGTATGAAATATGAGCTCAGACCTTCCTAGACTGAATGAATAGTTACAGGAAATGTTGGAAAGATAAGATAAACAACAAGACTGATTGCCAGACAAGTAGCTTGAGTTTTTCTAAAGCATCATTGTTATTAAAACATACTTGTTAAAATGTTTACAAGCAACACTATTTGATAATTGTAATAAAATGTCACAATTGTGCATAGATGTCACTGATAATCTGTTTGCAAGTAAATGTTAAAAGAAAAAAACTCAGTTTCATCAAGTACAGCCAGGAAATGGGCTATAGTATACATACAGTTCAAATCAATTGTGCAGAAGGGTATAAATATCTACTAGAGTTAGTAAACAGCAAAATCTTTATAAAAAATATCAAATCAGACAGGGGTCTATAGTTTGGTAACCTAATAAAATAAATGTATAACCAAAATGTTGGGTTGACATGCATTGTATTCTCACAGCATAAATCAAATAAACAATAGTGCAGTACTACAGGGAAGGGTACCTTCTCAGTTTTACACTGACTGTATAAGCAGTACTGCACAAGGGTCTGATATAAAGCTACAGAAAAAAATAAACAACAAGGATCTGAAATAAAGCTACAGGAAAAAAATAAACAAGGGTCTAAAATAAAGCTACAGAAAAAATAAACAACAAGGGTCTAAAATAAAGCTATATCTCATTCCTTCTTGATAATACTCTTTTATGGGGAGGAAAAAACAGGTATTAGTGCATAAGAAACACTGGTAAACAGATTAAATCTGAAAAGTCCAAGATATTTTATGCTACTTATTATTGTATTGTTTAGTATTAAATTGTATTTGCAACATGTTAAACTGCAAAGTTATACACAGGATGATTTAAAATTGCTTTATTAAAGCAATACAAGACAGAATAAAGATATGCAAAATGCATAAATGTTTCTAATAGCAAGAATGGTCACTATTTTTAATATGTTTTTGGCAAAACAATGTTGGTATAAAAAAGCATGAATATTTTTAATTGTTGAGTATGTAGTTTAAAATAACAGGACATATGCCTTTGGTGCTAGTTCCAGTAGATACTTCTAAAGAGACATAAAAAAATTTCCAAAAGTTTGCTTAATATTAATGTTATTAAATTTGTAAGATTAGACTAAATGTACTTTACAGTCTTTGTATGTACAAATGTAGAAAATTTCAGTACAAATGATAGCCTTTGTATGTACAAATGCAGAATAATTCAGTACAAATGAGATTAATGTCTAGTAATGAATATGTGTGAAAAAACATATTTAAAGAAAAAATGGGTCCAGGGTACCTACTAGGTTGAAATGCATAAATAGCAAACAGTCTGTGTAAATACATACTGTACAGGATACATCGTAATAAGTTCAAAAGTAATTTGTCAAATTGTAACATCACTGGTTTTACCCCAGTTAGAGAAAAAATATATATTAAAATATTGTACTCATACAGCTAATGGACTAATATGTACATAGCATTCTTTAGTGTATAAATCATGTTTTTTTTAAATCCTCAAGTATTAAATATACTGAAATAATTGCATTAAATCTAAGCCCAGTTCAGTACTTTTTGTTCACTTCACTGTCAACCAAGATGTTAATGGGTAGTTTAGAGACATGATCACAATGTTATGGTTAAAATGACATTAAAACTGTATATTTTCAGTAGTGTATAAATGCTTGCAGTAGCACATAGTTCTTGTCTCTTATAGTTAATTCAACAGTTGCAAAGAGTTAATGAAACAGTTCTAAGTCATAAATTAAATTCTGTAATAATTGCAAAAGAATAAATGGATCAAGTTAAACTTAAGCAGACACAGCTCATAACTGATAAAATATTTTGACAGAATGGTCTGCAAAAGAAAAAGTTTTAAATACATTCAGTTTTGGTAGTAATACTTAATATCATTGTATTAACTGTAGAGACAAGTGGCTCCAAAGGAATAAACGTCCCGTGAAAGCTATAAGTAAAGAAATAACAGTCCAAACAGTTTGTAGCATCAACGGGACAACCACGGCAGTCAGTTCAAAGATGGAAACAACAAATATTCAAACGCTGTAAAGTATTCTGATAAAAAATGGCAATGGTAATACGGACCAAAATATCAGACTTCCAAACTTGTAAAAATAACAGAAGTATTTAATACACGAAGTGAGCGCTTTCACCACTAGGGCTTCATCAGACTTACAACAAACATCTAATCATTCATTTAAATAGTACAAATTTAATTGATGAGCATGACATCATTTCCTTCTTAGTTAAACAGGAAACTTAAGACAGTACTACAAATTTGTCATAGATAAAAACTGGATCTATTAAGTAACCTATACCAGATGGAGCCTAGGTCATAAAACAACAACAGACATATTCAAAAGTCACAAATGCAATTCAGCGCAGACATAAAAGACTGAATACTACAACAAACCACTTAACATATACAACACCCATTTAATAAATAAAAATCAAAGAATATAAATATACATTAAGCTTAAAAGTGGGTGTTCAATAATAATATGAACTTCATAATACAACAAGTTAAAAACAAATCAAACCAGGACGTATCTGATGTTCAATGTTTATAGACTCTACATTTCCTGTTACATAAAACTGGTTTGAGTGGTACCTTATCATTCAAACCAGGATATCTATCAGCTCTAAATTTAACTATCCATTTAATTTCACATCATTCAGTATAATTAATAATATCACCTCCTCGAACATTCAGGTAAATGACTTGTAATACTGAAAACTTAAATTGATGTGTGAAATCTGTATGTTTCACATGTCTGGCTAGTGCATAGTGTTCATTACCTAGCATTGTGTTATAAATATGCTCTCTTATTCTCTCTTTTAATCTTCTATTAGTTTTCCCTATATAGTACGCAAAACATTTCATGCATCTAGCTAAATAAATCACATTCCTTGTCTGGCAGTTAGCTATGGTATTAAGAGGGTATAATTTATTAGTAACTGGATGTACAAAAACTCTGACATCATCTATGTAAGTGCATTGATTGCACTTTAAACAAGGTTTTGTTCCTAAGGTTTCCTCATGATGCTCAAGTTGAGGTGGTGGTGTGCTTGAGCGACATAGTAATTGCTTAAGGTTCTTTTTATTCTTAAACACAAACCTAGGTTCATTACCTACCAATTTTTTAATATTCTCATCGAGCATTAAAACACTCCAATGTTTCCTGAAAATGCCCATAATGGAATGTATGTCCGAAGTGAAATATACTGATATCTTAACTAAAGATTGATCGTCAGAATGGGCAACCTCTGTTTTGGCATATTGTTCAGAAAAATAAGGACATGCTATAGTGGTTCTAAGAGCCCTTGTGTGCAAAATAACCTCATTTACCTCTATAGGATTATATCCCCTATTTAACAACCTGCATCTCAAATCATCTAACTCCTGTTCATAATTAGCAGGTGATGGATTAAGTCTAGAAGCTCTCATGGTTTGGCTTTTGACAACACTTCTGAAGACATGTCTCGGATGCATACTAGTTCTATGCAATAAAGTATTCCGAAAACATGTTTTCCTATGTATACCAGTGTTGACCAAACCATTGTCAAATCTATGTATATTAACATCTAGGAAAGAAATGTTGCTCCTAGAGTAATTTATGGTAAACTTCAAAAAACAAGACAAAGTATTAATTTCCTCATAAAACCTCAATGGTAAATGAGGTTATTTTGCACACGAGGGCTCTTAGAACCACTATAGCATGTCCTTATTTTTCTGAACAATATGCCAAAACAGAGGTTGCCCATTCTGACGATCAATCATTAGTTAAGATATCAGTATATTTCACTTCGGACATACATTCCATTATGGGCATTTTCAGGAAACATTGGGGTGTTTTAATGCTTGATGAGAATATTAGAAAATTGGTAGGTAATGAACCTAGGTTTGTGTTTAAGAATAAAAAGAACCTTAAGCAATTACTATGTCGCTCAAGCACACCACCACCTCAACTTGAGCATCATGAGGAAACCTTAGGAACAAAACCTTGTTTAAAGTGGAATCAATGTACTTACATAGATGATGTCAGAGTTTTTGTACATCCAGTTACTAATAAATGATACCCTCTTAATACCGTAGCTAACTGCCAGACAAGGAATGTGATTTATTTAGCTAGATGCACTAAATGTTTTGCGTACTATATAGGGAAAACTAATAGAAGATTAAAAGAGAGAGTAAGAGAGCATATTTATAACACAATGCTAGGTTATGAACACTATGCACTAGCCAGACATGTGAAACATACAGATTTCACACATCAATTTAAGTTTTCAGTATTACAAGTCATTTACCCGAATGTTCGAGGAGGTGATATTATTATTATACTGAACGATGTGAAATTAAATGGATAGTTAAATTTAGAGCTGATAGATATCCTGGTTTGAATGATACGGTACCACTCAAACCAGTTTTATGTAACAGGAAACGTAGAGTCTATAAACATTGAACATCAGATATGTCCTGGTTTGATTTGTTTTTAACTTGTTGTATTATGAAGTTCATATTATTATTGAACACCCACTTTTAAACTTAATGCATATTTATATTCTGTGATTTTTATTTATTAAATGGGTGTTGTATATGTTAAGTGGTTTGTTGTAGTATTCAGTCTTTTATGTCTGCGCTGAATTGCATTTGTGACTTTTGAATATGTCTGTTGTTGTTTTATGACCTAGGCTCCATCTGGTATAGGTTACTTAATAGATCCAGTTTTTATCTATGACAAATTTGTAGTACTGTCTTAAGTTTCCTGTTTAACTAAGAAGGAAATGATGTCATGCTCATCAATTAAATTTGTACTATTTAAATGAATGATTAGATGTTTGTTGTAAGTCTGATGAAGCCCTAGTGGTGAAAGCGCTCACTTCGTGTATTAAATACTTCTGTTATTTTTACAAGTTTGGAAGTCTGATATTTTGGTCCGTATTACCATTGCCATTTTTTATCAGAATACTTTACAGCGTTTGAATATTTGTTGTTTCCATCTTTGAACTGACTGCCGTGGTTGTCCTGTTGATGCTACAAACTGTTTGAACATTGTATTAACTATGTAAAATTGCATTTTGACTTGTATCAAAAGAAGACTATAGGTTTGTTTCTTAATGTGTTTTCTATATAAAATGTTTTGAGTATGCTTAAAAACAGAGGGAATTGTTAGATATTATGAATATAAGGCTGAAATTAATTCTGTTGTAAATATACTGAAAGAAAAAGCTTGCTTAAATGCAGAAACAGAGTTTAGTAATATGTGATCAGCAACCATACTAAATGACCATGGCTTGGAAAATAAGGAACCTGCTGAATGGACATTTTTCCCTTACAAACTTAAAAACAGGATGTATGCAAGAGCAAAAATGCAAAATCTGCTTTTAAAGAATAGACAATGATACTGTGGCAATGAGTTTCCTCAAAAATATGTTTTTCTGCAAGGAAAACAGGACATGTTTATCAGCATTGGCACAAGAACAGATGTTCTTATACAAAGATCCAAATAGAATACAGGATGTTCACACTGTCAGAAAAGCTGGTCTCGTATAAAACTCAGCAAAAATGTGACAAAACATTGTTAAACAAGGAAGCTGAAAAATAATATCATTAAGTCAGCAGTTTGCGTCAGCATAGGCAACAATTAGTATTGTTTCTACAGGATGAGCAATTCTCCAAAATAGAATAGCATGAGGACTAAAATTGTATATAAAGAGCTGTATGAATCCAGTTATGTTAGGGGTATGGTAGGGACACATTTGTCCTGAGGTAAATGTTATATCTCTCACATCATCTGTACTATATGAGAAGTAAAGTTGGAACAGTACCATAAGCGGCAACGTTAGTCCATTTGGTTTATTATAAAAAGTTATTTGTTACTGCTCAAAAGTTGATGCTGCAAAGTATATTCTCTTATCAGTGTATATTCTACAAGTTTCTGTATGCAACAGATTGTGAATGCAAATATAACCAGACTTTGAATTTTAGCAGATCCCAGCCAGCAAGACTGAGTGTCTTAAGAAGACTTCAAATCCATCACAGCAAGCAGTAAGCTCCATATAATTTTTCAATTTCCACTTATGCAATGCAATCCAGAGCCTGAGCAATACAAGCACAACCTTTATAAGACATAGGGTTTATATAGCAGTAAGAATGGAAGAGTTGGAAGATCACATTACTACTCAGCCCCTGCTATTACCCAATCACTCGTACTACAGAATGTCAGGAAGCCTTGTTACTCTCAATAATAATGAAGACAATCAGCAGAAAATGGCTGCCAGAAATGCAGAAAACTTCAACAAAACTATCAGCCTAGACAACAGGCCTCTATCAAGATTATACCACCTGAGCAGAACACAGAAACCTCACTTTAAAAGCATAGAAAGAACACCCACAAAGAGAAAATACAAGTCTCAGTATGAAAAAGCAGTTTACAATTTAGTAATTAAATAAAAATGCAATTATAGTAAAGCACACTATTACAGTTCCTAGCTGTAGCCACTAAATGAAAGTTTTAAACAGATCAAGGAGCAGACTCTAGAGAATGCTTTTAACTGTAAAGAGACAATTCTAGTAATGCACACTATTACAGTTCCTAGCTGTAGAACACAGAGACCTCAAAAAATCAAAAATGCACAGAAAAGCTCGGATAGAACACTCACAAACAGAAAATACAACTCTCAGTATGAAAAAGCAGTTTACAGTTAAGTAATTCAGTAAACATGCAATTAGAGTAATGCAACTGTATCTATGAATGATAAATACAGTTAAAACAGAATAAAACAGTACAAAAATGCAAAGAAACAATAAAAAAAGCTTTATAACAGTGCAAAATATAGTAGGTCAACTGTATAGCACAATTATAAGTGTTTCAAAAGTGCAGTTCAGTGAAATAAGTGTAAGAAATAACTTATCCTGCTCTTGGAATCTTAAGGAATTTCCACTTATGCAATGCAATCCAGAGCCTGAGCAATACAAGCACAACCTTTAAAAGACACAGGGTTTATATACCAGTAAGAATGGAAGAGTTGGACGATCAAATTACTACTCAGCCCCTGCTAATACCCAATCACTCGTACTACAAAAGGTCAGGAGACTTTGTTACTCTCAATAATAATGAAGACAATCAGCAGAAAATGGCTGCCAGAAACACAGTTAATTCAAACAAAATTACCAGCCTAGACAACAGGCCTCTATCAAGATTATGCCATCTGAGCAGAACACAGAAACCTCACTTTAAAAGCATGGAAAGAACACCCACAAAGAGAAAATACACGTCTCAGTATGAAAAAGAAGTTTACAATTTAGTAATTAAATAAAAATGCAATTATAGTAATGCACACTATTACAGTTCCTAGCTATAGCCACTAAATGAAAGTTTTAAACAGATTAAGGAGCAGACTCTAGAGAATGTGTTTAATTGTAAACAGACAATTATAGTAATGCACACTATTACAGTTCCTAGCTGTAGAACACAGAAACCTCAAAAAATCAAAAATGCACAGAAAAGCTCGGATAGAGCACTCACAAACAGAAAATACAACTCTCCAAAAGAAAAAGCAGTTTACAGTTAAGTAATTCAGTAAACATGCAATTAGAGTAATGAAACAGTATCTAGCAATGAAAAATACAGTTAAAGCAGTATAAAACAGTACATAAATGCAGTGAAACAATAAAAAAAGCTTTATAACAGTGCACAATATAGTAGGTCAACTGTATAGCACAATTATAAGAGTTTCAGAAGTGCAGTTCAGTAAAATAAGTGTAAGAAATAACTTATCCTGCTCTTGGAATCTTAAGGAATTTCCATTTATTTAATGCAATCCTGAGCCTGAGCAATGCAAGCACAACCTTTATAAGACACAGGGTTTATATACCAGTAAGAATGGAAGAGTTGGAAGATCAAATTACTACTCAGCCCCTGCTAATACCCAATCACTCGTACTACAAAAGGTCAGGAGGCCTTGTTACTCTCAATAATAATGAAGACAATCAGCAGAAAATGGCTGCCAGAAACACAGGAAATTCAAACAAAATTACCAGCCTAGACAACAGGCCTCTATCAAGATTATGCCATCTGAGCAGAACACAGAAACCTCACTTTAAAAGTATAGAAAGAACTCCCACAAAGAGAAAATTCAAGTCTCAGTATGAAAAAGCAGTTTACAATTTAGTAATTAAGTAAAAATGCAATTATAGTAATGCACACTATTACAGTTCCTAGCTATAGCCACTAAATGAAAATTTTAAACAGATCAAGGAGCAGACTCTAGAGAATGCTTTTAACTGTAAACAGACAATTATAGTAATGCACACTATTACAGTTCCTAGCTGTAGAACACAGAGACCTCAAAAAATTAAAAATGCACAGAAAGCTTGGAAAGAGCACTCACAAATAGAAAATACAACTCTCCGTAAGAAAAAGCAGTTTACAGTTAAGTAATTCAGTAAGCATGCAATTAGAGTAATGAAACCGTATCTAGCAATGAAAAATACAGTTAAAGCAGTATAAAACAGTACATAAATGCAGTGAAACAATAAAAAAAGTTTTATAACAGTGCAAAATGTAGCAGATCAACTGTATAACACAATTATAAGTGTTTCTGAAGTGCAGTTCAGTGAAATAAGTATAAGAAATAACTTATCCTGCTCTTGGAATCTTAAGGAATTTCCACTTATGCAATGCATTCCAGAGCCTGAGCAATACAAGCACAACCTTTAAAAGACACAGGGTTTATATACCAGTAAGAATGGAAGAGTTGGACGATCAAATTACTACTCAGCCCCTGCTAATACCCAATCACTCGTACTACAAAAGGTCAGGAGGCTTTGTTACTCTCAATAATAATGAAGACAATCAGCAGAAAATGGCTGCCAGAAACACAGTTAATTCAAACAAAATTACCAGCCTAGACAACAGGCCTCTATCAAGATTATGCTATCTGAGCAGAACACAGAAACCTCACTTTAAAAGCATGGAAAGAACACCCATAAAGAGAAAATACACGTCTCAGTATGAAAAAGAAGTTTACAATTTAGTAATTAAATAAAAATGCAATTATAGTAATGCACACTATTACAGTTCCTAGCTATAGCCACTAAATGAAAGTTTTAAACAGATCAAGGAGCAGACTCTAGAGAATGCGTTTAATTGTAAACAGACAATTATAGTAATGCACACTATTACAGTTCCTAGCTGTAGAACACATAAACCTCAAAAAATCAAAAATGCACAGAAAAGCTCAGATAGAGCACTCACAAACAGAAAATACAACTCTTAGTATAAAAAAGCAGTTTACAGTTAAGTAATTCAGTAAACATGCAATTAGAGTAATGAAACAGTATCTAGCAATGAAAAATACAGTTAAACAGTATAAAACAGTACAGAAATGCAGTGAAACAATAACAAAAGCTTTATAACAGTGCAAAATGTAGTAGATCAACTGTATAGCATGATTATAAGCGTTTCAGAAGTGCAGTTCAGTGAAATTAGTGTAAGAAATAACTTATCCTGCTCTTGGAATCTTAAGGCATTTCCACTTATGCAATGCAATCCAGAGCCTGAGCAATGGAAGCACAACATTTATAAGACACAGGGTTTATGTACCAGTAAGAATGGAAGAGTTGAAAGATCAAATTACTACTCAGCCCCTGCTATTGCCCAATCACTCGTACTACAAAAAGTCAGAAGGCTTTGTTACTCTCAATAATAATGAACACAATCAACAGAAAATCACTGCCAGAAACACAGGAAACTCAAAGAAAACTACCAGCCTAGACAACAGGCCTCTATCAAGATTATGCCATCTGAGCAGAACACAGAAACCTCACTTTAAAAGCATAGAAAGAACACCCACAAAGAGAAAATACAAGTCTCAGTATGAAAAAGCAGTTTACAATTTAGTAATTAAGTAAAAATGCAATTATAGTAATGCACACTATTACAGTTCCTAGCTGTAGCCACTAAATGAAAGTTTTAAACAGATCAAGGAGCAGACTCTAGAAAATGCTTTTAACTGTAAACAGACAATTATAGTAATGCACGCTGTTATAGTTCCTAGCTGTAGAACACAGAGACCTCAAAAAATCAAAAATGCACAGAAAAGCACGGATAGAGCACTCACAAACAGAAAATACAACTCTCAGTATGAAAAAGCAGTTTACAGTTAAGTATTTCAGTAAACATGCCATTAGAGTAATGAAACAGTACCTAGTAATGAAAAATACAGTTAAAACAGTATAAAACAGTACATACATGTAGTGAAACAATAATAAAAGCTTTACAACAGTGCAAAATGTAGTAGATCAACTGTATTGCACATTTATAAGTGTTTCAGAAGTGCAGTTCAGTGAAATAATGTAAGAAATAACTTATCCTGCTTTTGAAATCTTAAGGAATGTCCACTTATGCAATGCAATCCAGAGCCTGAGCAATGCAAGCCAACCTTTATAAGACACAGGGTTTATATACCAGTAAGAATGGAAGAGATGGAAGATCAAATTACTACTCAGCTCCTGCTAATAACCAATTACTCGTACTACAAAAGGTCAGGAGGCCTTGTTACTCTCAACAATAATGAAGACAATCAGCAGAAAATGGCTGCCAGAAACACAGGACACTCAAACAAAACTACAAGCCTAGACAACAGGCCTCTATCAAGATTATGCCACCAGAGCAGAACACAGAAACCTCACTTTAAAAGCATAGAAAGAACACCCACAAAGAGAAAATACAAGTCTCAGTATGAAAAAGCAGTTTACAATGTAGTAATTAAATAAAAATGCAATTATAGTAATGCACACTATTACAGTTCCTAGCTGTAGCCACTAAATTAAAGTTTTAAACAGATCAAGGAGCAGACTCTAGAGAATGCATTTAACTGTAAACAGACAATTAAAGAAATGCACACTATTACAGTTCCTAGCTGTAGAACACAGAAACCACAAAAAATCAAAAATGCACAGAAAAGCTCGGATAGAGCACTCACAAACAGAAAATACAACTCTCAGTATAAAAAAGCAGTTTACAGTTAAGCAATTCAGTAAACATGCAATTAGAGTAATGAAACAGCATCTAGCAATGAAAAATACAGTTAAAACAGTATAAAACAGTAAGGTAGATAGCGAGGGTTGCTGCTATACTGGCAAATGCTCGTACAAGCAGTTTAAAATCAGGATTAACTTAAAACACAGTTGCAAGACTGAGCGAAGACAAGTAATCACGTAGTGCTTAAAAAAACAGAGTACTTTATTATAGATAAATAACAAGATAAGCGCTTTCGCTATGCAGCTTCATCAGATCTTACAGTCATACTCAGATTCTACATCTTATATATATACACAACAGTTACTTATTAATCAATCAAATTAGTTAATTGATATGCTTACTTAAAGAGACAAGCAGGCATCATAGAACCTAACTAAATAAAACTCTTAGATGAATAAAATCATTAAAATATTATTATATCTAAATATTATATAAAAACATATATAAAAAATATATGTATATACATCCATGCCTATATAAAACAAAATTATATACATGGTATCAAGCTTATGAAGTCTTATGTATATGATGTAAGTGTATATACATTATAATAAATATGTATATGTATATTAATATAATATAGTGTCCTGTAGACCAATAACCTCAGTACATATATAATAACCAATTCTGAAACATGATGATAGTGTATATACAATTGTCTTCAGAGAGGTAGAATGTCTATCTCTTGGGGGCTATCTAATGTTTCTACGCTGTCTCAATTTTGGTTTAATGGAGGCCCTATCATTGAGACCAAGCCCTCTGTCTGATCTTAATAAAATTATCCATTCTGTCTCCTTACTCTCTGTATATATCTTGATGTCACCCCCCTCTTGAATTTGGTGTAATAACTTCAAGTACCCTAAATAAGAATCTATGTTTATCATCATTCAATGCTACATGCTTGGCAAGGGCATTATGTAATGTACCTTTCCTCATGCGATAAACATGTTCCCTAATCCTGTCCCTAAAGGGTCGATTTGTCTTTCCAACATAGAAAGAGGAACATGATTGACAGACAGCTAGATATATCACATGGGGAGTCATACAATTAGCATCTGCTGTTATATTATAAACTTTCTGTTGATCAGGGTGAAAGAATTCTATCCTACTATCTATATAAGAACAGACGTTACAGTGACGACAACGTCTTGTGCATCCACTCTGCATAGATCCCCTATCAAATTTGGGATAGCATAGCATTCTTTTTAAGTTATATTTATTCTTAAAAAGGAACTTTGGTGTTTCTCCTACTATCTGTTTGATATCTTCATCTACCTGTAGTATACCCCAGTGTTTGTCTATAATCTGCTTGATCTCTATATAATCAGAGGAAAAATAGGTAAAGAATTTGGTGAAAGATTCACCTTTATTCCCTTTCTCACTACAGCTAGTGTTGCTAGGTCCAAAATATGGCATAGCTGAAGTTAAGCGTAATCTGTGTACTTCGTCTATCTTAGGATGTATCTCTTCAGCTTTATACCCTCTAGTTAATAATCTATGCTTCAAGTCATTTATCTCAGTGTGAAAGCCTTCATCCATGGAGTTCAGTCTTGAAGCTGTAATAGCTTGCCCCTTTACCATATTTCTGAAGACAAAGGGAGGGTGCATGCTAGATCTTAAAAGCAATGAATTAACATGACATGTCTTACGATGAACTCCTGTATTGATTAGATTATCATGTAGCCTTTCTATGTATAAGTCTAGGAAGTCTATCCTGTCCTCTGAGAACTGCATGGTAAACTTAAGACACGGTATTAAGTTATTCATAATTAAATGAGTTGATTCAAGTTGATGTGATGTCCCTTTCCAAAGAATAAAAACATCATCCACAAAACGTCTATAAAATATCACGTTTCTTAAAAAAGTTTTGTGTAAATAATATATGTTCTTCCCAATGTGCAAGGAACATATTGGCGTAGCTATTGGCACAAGATGTGCCCATAGCCACGCCATCTCTTTGTCTATAAATATTGTCCTTAAACATGAAAACATTGTTTTCTAAGACTAATTCCAGGAAGTGAACTATTAGGTCAATAAGTACATTTGTATAGTCACTATGATTTTTCAAATATTGTAATATATAGTTCAAACCCAATTCATTGGGAATAACTGTAAATAGTGATTGTATATCAAACGTAACGAATAAATAGTCTTTGGTGATTGTTTTATTTTGAATACAATCATAAAACTCTATAAGAAATTGTTTAGAGTCTTTAAGTACTACTCTATTTTTATTTAGTACAGCCCTCAGATGTTTTTCTACGAATATTGATAAATTCTCTGTAACCCAGCCCCGACCTGAAACTATCGGTCTCATGGGTGGGTTCCTATTGTCTTTGTGTATCTTTGGCTGTCCTTGAATAACTGGAATAGTAGGTGTTAAAATAGTAAGGTAATCATATAATTCCTATCTATCAATTTACTTTTAAAGATATCCTGTAACGTATCCTTCACATACCTAATAGTTTCTTTAACATCGTCACTGGTTATTGATTCATAGAATTTGTCATGCATCAATTCTGTCATTGCTCCGATATAATCTTGCATATCCATAACAACAATGCTGCCTCCTTTGTCAGCTGGTCTAATAATTATTGTAGAATCTTCTTGTAATTTCTTCAAACTTACTCTTTCTTTATAGGTTAAGTTGTCTCTCCTATTACATCTTTTCTTCACTACTCTATCCGCATAGTATGTATAAAACTCATCCTCGGTTAGCTTTAGATATGCCTCAATGAGGGGATGATGCATTGGCACAAAATCACTTAATTTCTTAAATGTAAATGCTTCAGTTCTAGGTGTATTGCTTGTTTGGGTTTTATATAGTAATTTTAACATGACATTTCTGCAGAATATTTTTAAATCAGTAATTGTATCTGTTAGTTTACTATGACTTCTTGGAATAAAATTGAGACCCTTGCTTAACAACTGAATATCTTCATTAGTTAGTATCTTACTTGATAAATTATGCACTAACGCTTGTGTGACCACATTTTCTTCAAAGTTTGATGGGATAAATTGTCCCCTGAAAACTTCCTCTTCTGCCTCCCTCGACTCATAGACCTCGACCTCTGAGGGCCTTTGTCCATGCGTATCGGTAGAGGAAAAAACAATTCAGCATTTGGTTTATTGCTTAATTTATCTAGGGTCTTAACCTTTGGTCTCACCACAGCCTCAGATTCCCCATTAATTTGGGGTATCTTATCTTTAACTATATGAACATTAGGATATAAATTACTGTCTAAATTCACACTAGGATGTATAATATGTATAACATCCACAGAATCATTACATTGAAGTGTATCAGTTGCATCAATCATTGCATTCTCTACACAAATATTATCATTTAATTCTGTATTATCTCCAGCAGTAAATGTCCTCTGAACATTTAAAGTTAGCATACTATTATTCTCAACATTATTATTCAAAGCATTTGAAGCACACATATTATTCTTTACTTCATTACTGTTATTGCCACATGAAATAACATTCTGTGTATTATTTACATTTTGTGAACTGTTTATAACATTGTCATTGTTCACCATGACATTCTGTTCATTTTGTCCATGCCCTGGTCTAGGCCATGTAAAGACATGGCTTAATCTAAAGTCATTAATGTCTCTTTTAGCTTTATTTCTTTTTTGTTGTAACAACTTTCTTTCAAAAGCTAACACACAGTCCAGTAGATTTTCCAGTAATGGTTGTACCAAATCATTAGAAAAGTCTCTATATAACATTTGTTGCTTAGCGTTAATACTCTCTATCAACTTACTTTCTTCTGGTGCAAAAAAGTCTATTAATAGTTTCAGATAGTTCTGACTCACCTCTATGTTGAGTCTCTGCCATTTCGCTAGCAATTCGGGATAGTCCTTGCCCTGACTAGGCATCGTAAAAACACGGAGACCTCTTGGAATGATATTCTGGTCAAGGCAGAGCTGAAAGTGTATTCTCTGTGTTTGGAAGCATTTCAGCTTCATAAAGTCCTTTTCAATCCTCTCTAGTAATGCGTGTAGCCTTTCCGAGTCAACTGCAGCTTCATTCACGTCATCAGTGGCAGTCACGTTTTCAAAGAAACAGGAAGCATTTGTTACTTCATTAAGATATTGTTTAAATCTTCGTTGCAGCATCTCACTCCCACGGTCTTCACCTCTTGGGACATAGTCTAATTCAATGTCAGTCATATTTAGCGGAAACTTGTCCCAGTTAGCAGCAAAGCAATAAATAACGTGTAAGGTAGATAGCGAGGGTTGCTGCTATACTGGCAAACGCTCGTACAAGCAGTTTAAAATCAGGATTAACTTAAAACACAGTTGCAAGACTGAGCGAAGACAAGTAATCACGTAGTGCTTAAAAAACCAGAGTACTTTATTATAGATAAATAACAAGATAAATGCTTTCGCTATGCAACTTCATCAGATCTTACAGTCATACTCAGATTCTACATCTTATATATATATATATATATATATATATATATATATATATATATATATATATATACACAACAGTTACTTATTAATCAATCAAATTAGTTAATTGATATGCTTACTTAAAGAGACAAGCAGGCATCATAGAACCTAAATAAAACTCTTAGATGAATAAAATCATTAAAATATTATTATATCTAAATATTATATAAAAACATATATAAAAAATATATGTATATACATCCATGCCTATATAAAACAAAATTATATACATGGTATCAAGCTTATGAAGTCTTATGTCTTAGTGTTATTACTATACTAAAATGCAGAAGTAAAAGGATGAACATTTTTATGTTTGGGTTTATACTTCTGCAGCGGTACTACTGTATATTCTTTTGATAATTAGATTATCTGGGCACAGTTCATTGTACAAGTGCATCTAAAGGGATTCATATCTTAAGGCAGGTAATATTCTCAGTGGAAGATAGGCAGTAATGGCTGTTTTACTAGTGTAGTTCTCTGTTTTGATTGCAACACTGCATATTTCTGATATAATATTTTGCAAATAGCAAAGTATAAGGTGTATGTGTTTGTGTAATTTTAATGTTTTGGGGCACTAATTTGGGGTACCATAAAATATATGTAATTTGGGGTACCATAGAAATATAACACGTGCGCACACACACACACACACACACACACACACACACACACACACGCACACACACACACACACAATGCATTATCTGCATATGTGATTTTAATATGGGTAAAGAATGAATAGTAATATATGTTGGACCATTTTTAAAGTACTTCAAAAGGCAATTGCAGGTCCATTTCTCCCTGAAGGTAACATTTTGTTTAGATGAGATACTAAGTAAACTGTATGACCCTAAGATAATCTCTCTTCTTCATGAGGTTTGGCATGATTTTGATCTTTGTCATTGTTGATGTATATGCAGTTTTCATGTGTTCTACTCTAAGTGCTTCATGCTGATACTTTTTTCTCTTGCAATGATTCTGAAACGATGATCCAGCCAATGAGGGGTCCTGTATTTATTACTGTTTTGCATTATATTGCAAATATTAATACTTGATTACAAGTTTACTTATATTAATGTCAGGCTGCACTATACAAATATGTAATGTTCACAGTTATTATTTGGTTATTAGAAGCCCTTGGTTTATATTTCAATGTGCATGTTCCAAAAAACCTGAAATTAAAATATACCTATAGTTGGGCATATTTACATAATGGTGCATAAATAGACTTTACCTATTTCTATATTAACAGGGTACTTATATTATAAATTGATGTATAATACAGAGGTGTAATGTGTTTTAATAGCTATAGTGTAAATATGTACTAGACTAGTTAGTATTCGTATTAACAAAAACATTCACATTTATCAGTGCCTTACAAATACAAATTAATTTTGGACTAGAATGGAGGAGATTTAGTAGAGTTCACTGCTCTTATAGTTTATTAACATATAAATATTATATTTTGTTTTCTAATTGACAATACTTTATTTTTTTAACTACATCCATTTTACATAACTTAAGATATTTATTTAAGCCTATTCACATACATTCACGATTATTATTCTCTAATTATATTATGGCTTTATTAGTTATACTTTGGTTTCTCTACATCTCTTTACAGCATTATATCGCAGTGTTGATTTAGCAAACACTATTTATATTCAATACATTCATATTTATCTTTACAGGAGTTTGTGAATACACAGTAGAATGGGGAATGTTTATGTCGGGCATCTTGTATTTTAATAGTTGTGTAAATATGTTTAGATTGGTTAAACTGATTTTAGTCCTTTTTAGGACTTTAATTATTTTTTTTCTTCAATCTGGTGATAATGGTGACCATGTACTCACACTTTATATATTGGTCTTTTTGTCTTCCTTCTTTAGTTAGGTTTAGGTGGGTAGGCACTGGGTTAGGGACGAAGGAAGATAATGAGATGGAAGTTAATCCTAGGCTAAAACATACTTCTACTAAGAAATATCATTTTATTATAATTAAAATTTATTTGAACTTCTCTTTCATTTTCTGTCTATATATAAATTTTTTGACCTTCTCCATATTTCTCAATGATCCATAGTTTGAGATATGACTAATTTATTAATAATAGACTCCTGGAATGTAAGGGGGATCCAGAATAAAGATAAGAAATCTTTATTGTTTCATTTAATGTATAAATCCCAAGCAAATATATGTTTTCTGCAAGAAACACATACACCAAGGGAGAATTGGTTCACAGGTACAAATAAAAAGTGGATTCAAAAAATAATAGCCTCTGGGGATTCTTCTAATTCCAGGGGAGTGGCTATTATAATTAAACAAAAATTTCAGGGGATTATTATCAAAGAAAAATATGACAAAGAGGGTAGATGGTGCTACTTTACTACTATTATACACAATCTTGATAAACCACTTCTAGTACTAAATCTTTATGGTCCATGTAATCATCAACATACTTTCATCTTACAAATATACAATATCCTCTCTTCCTGTAATGATCATTATGTCATAGTGGGTGGAGACTGGAATGCTGTAATTAACCCTGACATTGATCGTTCTAGCTCTTCCTCATCATATAACCATTAAGCCTCTTTGGCTCTTGATGATTTAATAATGGATTATAATCTTATAGACCCTTTACAACTTATCAAATACTCAAAGAAAAACTATATATACACATATTATTCAAAATGATATCACTCTTGGTCAAGGTTAGATTTTTTTCTCATATCTAACTATCTTTATTTTTGAATTTTATTATTGAGCCCAGATTCCTCTCAGACCATTCTAGAATTTTATTAAAATTAAATCTAGATTCTAAGCCTGCTCATATACTTAAACGGAATTGTTGGACATTAAACAACAATCTGCTTTCTAATAAAGAAATTAGTAATTTGTGTATAGAAATAATTCAGGATATGGAAAATAATTTAATTTCAACAGATATTCCCTATGATATTCAATGGGCGGCCTGCAAGGCTAGGTTGAGGGGAATGTTTATTGGTAAGGCCTCATACCTTAAAAAACAATTCAATAACAAAGAAAGACTATTGAAACTAAAAATTCAGTCTCTTGATAATCAATATAGATTAAATTCAGATTCTGATGTTTATAAACAAATTATAGATTCTCAAAAAGAACTGATTTTATTACATCAAAATAATCTTTCAATTCATGAGCAAAGATTATTAGCCACCTATTCTGAATGGGCTCAAATACCTTCAAAAACCCTAGCTAGATTAATTAAAAATAATCTTGATAGGCCCAAATTATCTCCCATACTATTCAAAGATCAACTATACAACACGGACAAGGAAATTATGCAAATTTTCACATTACTATATACTGATTTATATTCCAAAACTTCTAATTCATTAGCAAATTATCATATTAACAGCTTCCTAGGGTCTATTACATTCCCTATTTTGAATGAAAATCAGCAAAGTATTCTTTCGGCCCCACTAAGCCTTCTTGAAATCTCTGACTCGATTGACAGACTCAAATGTGATAAATCCCCAGGACCTGACGGTTTTACCTTTGAATTCTTTAAATCCTTTAAGTCAGTAATTGCGCCCTTCCTTCTCAAGGTTTATAACTATATCATAATAAATGACATATCAGATCTCCATTGGAACACTTCAAAAACTATACTAATCCTAAAAAACGATAAAGACAAAACAGACCCCCATAATTACAGACCCATTTCATTAATCAATATAGACATCAAAATCTTATCCTCTATTCTGGCTAATAGACTGAAAAAGGTTATATCATCAATTATTTCCCAAGATCAGACAGGTTTTATGTCTCATAGACATGCATGGGATAACACCCTCTCAATGGAATCCATCATTCATCTTACAAAAAATGACAATAACCCAATTTATGCACTCATTCTTGATGCATCCAAAGCATTCGATAGAGTGAGTTGGGACTTCCTCTTTCAAACAATGTCATGCTTCAATTTTCCCATCACATACATTAATTTAATCAAAACTCTCTACAAAGATTCTAATGCCAAATTGTATATTAATGGTTCCAGATCACACCCTATAAAGATTACTAGAGGCACAAGACAGAGTTGCCCTTTATCTCCCTTTCTTTTTAATTTGTATTTAGAACCGCAACTTCTATATATAGCACAAAACACATGCCATAGGATTCCTAGGATTTTACACAATAATTTACTTTTCTCCGCTTTTGCGGATGATTTAGTTATATACTTTCAAACTCCTATCACGGATCTAAAAAAAATAATTAGTTCTATTGAGACATACTCTCAAGCATCGGAATATCACATCAATTCCCAAAAAACTCATATTTTCCCGGTTAATCACTTAGCACATAAACCATACCTATTTCCAGACTCTTATTATCATATTACTTATAGGGTTAAATACTTAGGGATTAATATGGTTCATAATAGCCTTTCTTCATTTCAAAATAATTTACATAAAATATGGACTTCAATAATGTTAGACATGCGTAGGTGGGAACTTCTCAATTTATCACTTCTTTCCAAAGCAGCAATTATTAAAATGAATATCCTTCCTAAATTTCTTTATCAATTTAACTCTTCTGATCAAATCATTCCTAAATCTTTCTTTGATAAAGTTAATAAAGAATTAGCAAAATTTTTGTGGTTTCCTAAAACAGTTAGGATTTCTTACTCTAAATTAACAACTTCTAAAGATAAGGGAGGTTTAGGACTGCCAAATTTATATCTCTATTATTTAATTGTTTCGGCAAACAAACTACTATCCATCACTAAATTGAATAATACTTATTACAATAAATGTCCGATTTGGATGAAATTATGGCATCAATATATTATATCCAAGAACATAAACCCGGCTGCCATTCCATTCATCTCCATAGATATTTTGAACACTCTTAAAATCTCGAATTTCCTAAAGCATAAGGTCAAAGCATTTCAGGAGTTATTAAAGCTTATTAATTACGATAATACTTCTCAGGTACTACAACCACTTCATCTGAACCCCAACCTTAAACTGGATAATATACCATTCAATCTAACAAACTATCCCCTTATAAAAAAATTGAATGTTAGGGATCTCCTGAAACATAAAGATCTGTCCTTGGCTGATCTTCAAAACACACTGAAAGTTAACTGTAAATATACCATTGTATTACGTCAGCTGAGGGATGTGGTTTTGGCCAAATATGCGCATAACATACCAAGGGATCATGATTTTAAAAATGTAGAAATCATAATTAGAACATTATTGTTACCTGAGAAAATGTTATCAAATTCTTATAACTTGTTAAATAAATTTATACAAGATTCGTTATGTCTCTTTTTTAACTACTGGGACAAACATAATTCTCAATTAAATGAGAAACAAAAACTCTTGGCCATTAGAAACACTCTGGAACACTCCCCTTTCAAGAAATTGTTCTATACCCAACTGATGATAAATAATAACGCTTATCATACTCCCTCCAAACTTAATAAATTTGATGCAAATAATTCTCCCTCTTGCCCTTGCTGCCTCTTTCCTAAAGCTGATCTTTTACATATTTTTTGGTACTGCCATTACTCACATAAACTCTGGACCTCCTTGAAAGTACGGCTACAGAAAATGGGTTATCATAAATCCACTTTATCATGGGAAACTGCAATTCTACACATACCTATACTACACCTTTCTAAATCAGACACACAAGTGTTCATACTTATTTGCTCTCTCATAAAACTTTACATTTCCAGAAATTGGCTGGACTGTACTAAACTTAATTGGAATGCTTTTAGAACAATGGCTTACTTCTACATTTCAGCACAAAAGACTTTGTTGAAAAGTCCTAAAAAAATGGCTTTAAATAATAAAGTTTTGGAGAAGGTCCTTTCTATTATTAACTATGACTAATAGCTTCTAAACCTTTATCTTCACATAATATGGGATTCACTCACTCTTTTATTTCACTTATTTACATATTTATAATATTATTTCATATTTTACACTTTGGTTACCATTTGTATATATTGTATATAATGTTTGATTTTTATTTTCTCTCTCGTTAATGAGTTGTAACGTCCTCTACAATGCTGTATAACTTCAATCAACTCCTAAATGACTATATGTATAATGTTTTGTTGTTTGTGCTTTTGCTTTATTCTATAAATCAATAAAGAGATTTTTGACAAAAAAAAAAAGCACTACGTGATTACTTGTCTTCGCTCAGTCTTGCAACTGTGTTTTAAGTTAGTATAAAACAGTACATAAATGTAGTGAAACAATAACAAAAGCTTTAAAACAGTGCAAAATTTAGTAGATCAACTATATATCACAATTATAAGCATTTCAGAAGTGCAGTTCAGTGAAATAAGTGTAAGAAATAACTTATCCTGCTCTTGAAATCTTAAGGATATTCCACTTATGCAATGCAATCCAGAGCCTGAGCAATGCAAGCACAACCTTTATAAGACAAAGGGTTTATATACCAGTAAGAATGGAAGAGATGGAAGATTAAATTACTACTCAGCCTCTACTATTACCCAATCACTTGTACTACAAAAGGTCAGAAGGGCTTGTTACTCTCAATAATAATGAAGACAATCAGCAGAAAATGTCTGCCAGAGACACAGAAAACTCAAACAAAACTACCAGCCTAGAAAAACAGGCCTCTATCAAGATTATGCCACCTGAGCAGAACACATAAACCTCACTTTAAAAGCATAGAAGGAACACCCATAAAGAGAAAATACAAATCTCAGTATGAAAAAGCAGTTTACAATTTAGTAATTAAATATAAATGCAATTATAGTAATGCACACTATTACAGTTCCTAGCTGTAGCCACACAGTGAAAGTTTTAAACAGATCAAGGAGCAGACTCTAGAGAATGCTTTTAACTGTAAACAGACAATTATAGTAATGCACACTATTACAGTTCCTAGCTGTAGAACACAGAAACCTCAAAATATCAAAAATGCACAGAAAAGCTCGGATAGAGCACTCACAAAAAGAAAATAAACTCCCAGTATAAAAAAGCAGTTTACAGTTAAGTAATTCAGTAAACATGCAATTAGAGTAATGAAATAGTATCTAGCAATGAAAAATACAGTTAAACAGTATAAAACAGTACATAAAAGCCGTGAAACAATAACAAAAGCTTTATAACAGTGCAAAATGTAGTAGATCAACTGTATAGCACAATTATAAGCGTTTCAGAAGTGCAGTACAGTGAAATATGTGTAAGAAATAACATATTCTGCTCTTGGAATCTTAAGGAATTTCCCCTTATGCAATGCAATCCAGAGCCTGAGCAATGCAAACACAACCTTTATAAGACACAGGGTTTATATACCAGTAAGAATGAAAGAGTTGAAAGATCAAATTACTACTCAGCCCCTGCTATTACCCAATCACTCATACTACAGAAGGTCAGGAGGCCTTGTTACTCTCAATAGTAATGAAGACAATCAGCAGAAAATGGCTGTCAGAACCACAGGAAACTGAAACAAAACTACCAGTCTAGACAACAGGCCTCTATCAAGATTATGCCACCTGAGCAGAACACAGAAACCTCACTTTAAAAGCATAGAAAGAACACCCAGAAAGAGAAAATATAAGTCTCAGTATGAAAAAGCAGTTTACAATTCAGTAATTAAATAAAAATGCAATTATTGTAATGCACACTATTACAGTTTCTAGCTGTAGCCACTAAATGAAAGTTTTAAACAGATCAAGGTGCAGACTCTAGAGTATGATTTCAACTGTAAACAAACAATTAAAGTAATGCACACTATTACAGCTCCTAGCTGTAGAACACAGAAACCTCAAAAAATCAAAAATGCACAGAAAAGCTTGGATAGAGCACTCGCAAACATAAAATACAACTCTCAGTATGAAAAAGCAGTTTACAGTTAAGTAATTCAGTAAAATGCAATTAGAGTAATGAAACAGTATCTAGCAATGAAAAATACAGTTAAAACAGTATAAAACAGTAGATAAATGGAGTGAAACAATAAAAAAGCATTATAACAGTGCAAAATATAGTAGATCAACCATATAGCACAATTATAAGCATTTCAGAAGTGCAGCTCAGCGAAATACATGTAAGAAATAACTTATCCTGCCTGTGGAATCTTATGGAATTTCCACTTATGCAATGCAATCCAGAGCCTGAGCAATGCATACACAACCTTTATAAGACAAAGGGTTTATATACCAGTAAGAATGGAAGAGTTGGAAGATCAAATTACTACTCAGCCTCTACTATTACCCAATCACTTGTACTACAAAAGGTCAGAAGGGCTCGTTGCTCTCAATAATAATGAAGACAATCAGCAGAAAATATCTGCCAGAGACAGAAAACTCAAACAAAACTACCAGCCTAGACAAGAGGCCTCTATCAAGATTATGCCACCTGAGCAGAACACATAAACCTCACTTTAAAAGCATAGAAAGAACACCCATAAAGAGAAAATACAAATCTCAGTATGAAAAAGCAGTTTACAATTTAGTAATTAAATATAAATGCAATTATAGTAATGCACACTATTACAGTTCCTAGCTGTAGCCACACAGTGAAAGTTTTAAACAGATCAAGGAGCAGACTCTAGAGAATGCTTTTAACTGTAAACAGACAATTATAGTAATGCACACTATTACAGTTCCTAGCTATAGAACACAGAAACCTCAAAATATCAAAAATGCACAGAAAAGCTCGGATAGAACACTCACAAACAGAAAATACAACTCCCAGTATAAAAAAGCTTTGTACAGTTAAGTAATTCAGTAAACATGCAACTAGAGTAATGAAATAGTATCTAGCAATGAAAAATACAGTTAAAACAGTATAAAACAGTACATAAAAGCCATGAAACAATAACAAAAGCTTTATAACAGTGCAAAATGTAGTAGATCAACTGTATAGCACACTTATAAGTGTTTCAGAAGTGCAGTCCAGTGAAATATGTGTAAGAAATAACGTATTCTGCTCTTGGAATCTTAAGGAGTTTCCCCTTATGCAATGCAATCCAGAGCCTGAGCAATGCAAGCACAACCTTTATAAGACACAGGGTTTATATACCAGTAAGAATGAAAGAGTTGGAAGATCAAATAACTACTCATCCCCTGCTATTACCCAATCACTCGTACTACAGAAGGTCAGGAGGCCTTGTTACTCTCAATAGTAATGAAGACAATCAGCTGAAAATGGCTGTCAGAACCACAGGAAACTCAAACAAAACTACCAGCCTAGACAACAGGCCTCTATCAAGATTATGCCACCTGAGCAGAACACAGAAACCTGACTTTAAAAGCATAGAAAGAACACCCAGAAAGAGAAAATATAAGTCTCAGTATGAAAAAGCAGTTTACAATTCAGTAATTAAATAAAAATGCAATTATTGTAATGCACACTATTACAGTTCCTAGCTGTAGCCAGTAAATGAAAGTTTTAAACAGATCAAGGAGCAGACTCTAGAGTATGATTTTAACTGTAAACAAACAATTATAGTAATGCACACTATTACAGTTCCTAGCTGTAGAACACAGAAACCACAAAAAATCAAAAATGCACAGAAAAGTTCGGATAGAGCACTGACAAATAGAAAATACAACTCTCAGTATGAAAAAGGCAGTTTACAGTTAAGTAATTCAGTAAACATGCAATTAGAGTAATGAAACAGTATCTATCAATGAAAAATACAGTTAAAACAGTATAAAACAGTACAGAAATGCAGTGAAACAATAACAAAAGCTTTATAACAGTGCAAGATGTAGTAGATCAATTGTATAGCACATTTATAAGCATTTCAGAAGTGCAGTTCAGTGAAATAAGTGTAAGAACTGACTTATCCTGCTCTTGGAATCTTAAGGAATTTCCACTTATGCAATGCAATCCAGAGCCTGAGCAATGCAAGCACAACCTTTATAAGACACAGGGTTTATATACCAGTAAGAATGGAATAGTTGGAAGGTGAAATTACTACTCAGCCCCTGCTATTATCCAATCACTCGTACTACAAAAGGTCAGAAGGCCTTGTTACTCTCAACAATAATGAAGACAATCAGCAGAAAATCGCTGCCAGAAACACAGGAAACTCAAACAAAACTATCAGCCTAGACAACAGGCCTCTATCAAGATTATGCCACCTGAGCAGAACACAGAAACCTCACTTTAAAAGCATAGAAAGAACACCCACAAAGAGAAAATACAAGTCTCAGTATGAAAAAGCAGTTTACAATTTTGTAATTAAATAAAAATGCAATTATAGTAATGTACACTATTACAGTTCTAGCTGTAGCCACTAAATGAAAGTTTTAAACAGATCAGGGAGCAGACTGTAGAGAATGTTTTTAACTGTAAACAGGCAATTATAGTAATGCACACTATTACAGTTCCTAGCTGTAGAACACGAAAACCTCAAAAACTCAAAAATGTATAGAAAAGTTTGGATAGAGCACTCACAAACAGAAAATACAACTCTCAGTATGCCTTCTCACACTAACGTTAGTTGTGGGATGACTCTCAAGCTTCCTTTTTCATTTTTTGGTGTTTTTAATTACTTCCCATGCAACTGTATATGGTTTTCTGGGTTTCTTCTTTCCAGATGCCCATTCTTACATTTTAGATTACAGTTAAGCTGCCATATTTAGTTAAGAATTTTTTATCATTTCTGCACCTTCTTTTGCTTTAGGTCTATCACATAACATTGTTTTTCTGAAAATGGCCAACTCCTTTTCACAGTTTTGGCAAGGTACCTTATAAAGACAGAGAAAAGTGCTGCCTTAATACTTTCCCCTGTTGCACCCCTTACTTGTCATTGTTCTTTCATCTGAATGGAGTAGCAGTAATGAGCCCAAAAGCAGTCACAGAAAAGATCCCTAGGTATGATTAGAAGACCACCACCACTATCAGCAGTCAGTATTTGAGTAACCCTCACTTACAGTTGTAGAATTTATAATTACCCTCAGTATGGTGAGCTCGAGCATTAGACTGGTCAATTACATATCCAGTTCTGCCAAAGTCCTAAGCATTTGAAAGCCCTGCCATGATAATCGCAGCACATCTTCATACCCAGAAAGGAAGGCACTTGACCACTGCAATGTGTAACATGATAACACATGCACCACCCTGCACACAACTGTGCCAGCGCTTTTTATAGCCTCGAAACACAATTAGGTTTTCCCCTATGGTTTTATGAATCACCTTATAAAAAAACACAGTCCTTATCTTTTTATCTTTTTATCTGTTGAAACTACTCAACCACAATAACAGCCTGCATAAATTAAACACATTTTCAATATTCATACTATTTGGACTGATTTCATTATTTTATTGCAACTGTATGGGAAATGCAGCATCTGAATGGTAGGGTAGAAACACTGGTTACTGAAAATGCATTGAAGCCCAAGATATGCAGCTTCCTGTCAGTTCATGATAATAGTCTGACAGACAAAAATATCTACTGTCAGAATAGCGAATCCTATAGGTCAATGTCAGGAATGTTGACGTATGGGAATAATTGGGAGCCTGTATTTTGTGATCATAGTTGAGCGGAGATTGGGGAACTGGCCCTTTGCCCACTGTAGATCAGTCTCAGAATTATATATACAATCAGCAGGGGGTGTGGGGATGCAGGGGGCTGGCACCTTTGCAAAGGCAACTATTTTTATATTTTTTTTTTATTATTTTTTTTTGAGTTTGACCTTCCTACTGTTGGTGCTATGGCACTTGACATTCAAGTGGTTAATTCTATGGCACTTGACATTCAGGAGGTTGATCTGATGACATGAATCCCTCCTTGTTTATCTAAGAATTAAAAAATATATATTTACTATATTTTACATTTACATTTTTAATGAGGTAACATACATTGTGTTACGATTATTTAAAACTTACCTTAATTTTGTTTTTCTTGTACGAAAAATGTCATGACATATTTATATCAAAATTAAACTTTTATATATATTTACATGACATTTCAAATAAATTCAATTATACAATCTTTAGAATTATTTTGCATCCTGAACACTTCATATATCTGTCAGGTTTCAACAGTGGTTTTCCTTTTCTTTAGTATTTAACAGGGCTGTTTAAAATGGACGTCTGTCCTTCCTTTTGGGACATTTCTAGCTCCACTATAGCTTAACCTGGAAACATAACTTGAGGAGCCTGCCTGTGCATTTTTTTGACTGTCCCAGTTCTTGCACTCTATTTTCTTGTGACAGCACAAGTTGTAATGATTTTGTTATTTCTTCCAGGAAAGCTCACTTCAACATATTTTTTTATATACAAACTGGCTGTGTTTTCTCCTTTTTTAATTTCTCAGACTCTTTTGGGTTTCTAATACCATGACAGGAATAGACCCCATTTCTAAGTCAAAGTATGATTAAAGTTCATGACATTAGTATTGTTTCACTTTTTGATGTTAGCCTGAAGTGCTCTTCACAGCACCCACAACGTGCCCAGTAATGACTCCTTCTGCAATTCATATGGGGTTACATGTATTGGTAACATATCTAAATACGATTTTAGATTATGTTTTATAAGACCTGTTGCTCCTACTACTACTGGAACTGTCTGGGTATCTTTCTTCCACATCACACTCATTTCTGCCTGCAAATCCTGATATTTTATGACTTTGTGTCTCTCTGTAAACAAGACACTGTAGTTACTGGGTGTGGCAATTTCAATGATTACTCCTACTTTTGTCTTCTTTTTATGGACCACTATATCCTGTTTTCTAGCATTTATCTTTTGAAATGTTGGTAGTGGGTAATCCCATGTGATGTAGACTTCATCATGTTCTATGATGCTTTGTGGCTCATGTTTCCAGTGTTTATCAGCCACTTCAATACCATAATGTTTGCACAACCCCCAGTGCAACAGTTTTGCCATATATTATGCCTTTGAGTATACAGTCCTTCTGCCATTAGTATGTCATAACCAGCAACAAGGTGTGGAACCGTTTCCAATTCAGTTTTACAAAACCTACATTTGTCTGTTTCTCCCATATGTTCAATGGACTTTGTAAACCAGCATGTACATAACCCACTATTTTGGGCTGCTAATATTAACCTTTCATCTCTTGGTTTGAATTCACCACTCCTTAATCATTCCTGCATTTGATCCTGATCAACATGAGGTTCTTCCAGAAGTTTCCTATACTTGCAACTATATTTATGCATTTTCCACATTTCTTGCCTTCTCATCAGGTCCTTCACCTTATATTCTTTTTTTGTTTTTGGCACATTCATTTGCTGCCTGATTTTTATCTACTTCTGGTTTGATTTCTATTCCCGCTTGACACCAATATGCTTCTGCTAGATTAAGCAGAGATGTCATTTTATATTTATTCTCCTCATGTTTCAAAACTTTCACTATGTTTGGGTCTTGTGAGGTCAGCAGACATGTGTGCAGTCCCACAATTGCAGATCTATAGATGTAATCAATTTCAAGGAGGACCATCCCTCCTTCGGAAAGGGGAATATATAATCTTGGTATGCACTGATTTTTATAAATCATTCAGTGAGTATGAATCATCCTTCTTGTTTTCCTGACTAATCTATCCAACACATTTTGGGGCCAGTCAATCACTCCAAAACTCTAAGTTAGGACAGGAAGAGCAAACTGGTTTATAGTTTGAATTTTGTTCTTAGATGTCAATGTTGTTTTCAGGATTAATTTAAGTCTTCCAAAGACAATAATATGAGATTTGATCTCCATATATCCCAAACAATAAAAAAGCCCAAAAAAACTAGGTACTCTGTACAGGAATAAACTTATCTCATGGACAGCACAAAAGCCACAGTAGCTGAAACACACTTGATCTCAACCCTACTGTACATATCACCTATTCTCACCAACCTTAGGAAATCAGATCTTGCAAAACTTGAAACATCGCTAGATTTGCTACCAACTCAAACTCCAGATCTCATCTCTGTATAACACTCAGGTAACTCAAATGGCTTGAGTTTCCTCAACCTCTCCGTTACACCCAACTAAACATGGCTCACAAATTACTCCATCAGAAAGAAAAGACACCTGCCCTAAAAAATCTATTACAATCATACTCCAGTACCAGAACTTTAAGATCCAATAATAAACACCTGATAAAGGTCTCTACTGCTAATAATCGGGCTGGGGAATCCCTCTTCTCCAACTGTATAGCTAAACTCTGGAATACTTTACCCCAGTGTAATATCCACCACAGCCTCACCTCATTTTAAGCCTTTATTAATAAAATCACCTAAAAACACCACTCTACGAACCAACTCACCAAAGAAAGAAAAACACTGAACAACTGGAGAAACGGTCACCATCCACTTTTACTGTGTTCCTAGTACTTAGGCATCAAGCCTTCCAGGGAATAATCATACACAAGAATGGTGTTCTTTATATACATTTCACTACATTCATTATTCAATTCAATTATGCAATAATCGATCAGTTAATCAATTAATTATTCATTCCGAGGCAATCTCTACTTAACATACAAGGCCATGTCAAACCCAGTGCTGTTGGACATGTTACAAGTAAAGAAATCCCAATCCCTCAGAGCCACATGCTCCAGGGATCTAAACTTTGTCATCACAATAAACAAAACATGCTGGAGGGATAGGTTCCTGACCCAGAGACTCCCCAACCTCTGGAATAGACTGCCCATACATGTCAAGCAGAGCGCCTCTTTGGCCCTCTTTAAAAGGAATCTTGGTGATTGGACGGGAGAAAGGAAATTCATCCCGGGGATCACGTCAGTTGCCCTGCTAGACAGGGGTCCAGGGATGTAAATAGTGTGGGAAGAAATAGCCAGGGAATTGTTATGGCTAGGCTTGTATAGGCCCTAGGGTCGATAGCCTAGTACCAACCTATGAACCTATAATCAGTGAGTCAAGAAATTAAAATCTAAAGTGCATCCTGAGCAATAAAGTGCTTCAGAAACATTCAAAATGCATCCATGTATGACTCCTGGTTAATTTACTTGCTGCCAATGTTGATATTATACTGTACTCAATTTTTTTTCTCATGTACATATAAACAAAAGGCTATGTTGTATTATGTTTTAATCATCCATATGTCTCAAATTATATATTTAACTGTGTTCTTCTCTGTCCTATTGTATTTTATAATTTAATTGTACCATTGTTGTATTTGCTGTCTTTTTATTTTGGAGCTTTTCTCCCCGGGCATCTGCTGAAAAAGGACTTGTCTCCAGATGGACTTTCCCAATTAACAAATGTAAAAAAAAATAAATAAATAAAAAAGTATTCCTTACAAAGTTTTATTTGTATTTGTTCATGTTTTATTGTTGACACTACATTTATACACTCTCTCTTGCTCAAGTTCTTTTATATCACATTCTTGTCCCAAACTGATGTTTTCTTGGTGCTGCAGTTTTCCTGCTTTAAATGTTGCTTTTCCACATTTATCAAGACCAAATGACATTCTTATAACATCTGAAAAGGTTTTGACAACTTGCAGTTGTACTTTCAGTTCCTCAATTGATGAGCTATACAATTTTAACACGACAATTAGAAGATGAAAAGTCTTTACATTTTGTTGTTTTCTAGGAGCCAAAATGCCCTTCCTTTTCATCTGAAAAAAGGGTTTTTTAAACCCCTTTAATTTTTTTCTTTGGGGTTAATTTGGCCCCTTTTTCAATTTTAAAGTGGGCCCCTTTTTTTAAAGGTTCCCTTAAGTATTGGCTATGTATCTTTCATTTTCATCCTTTTTCCATAAATTGGGGCTTCAATATTTTGGGGAAAAAAAATGGGCCTATTAACTTTCCCCTTTTTACTCCCCTAGAATTTTTCAAAAAAGTTTTTTCCTTTTTTCTTTTTTTCCCTTTTTTTTGTCCAGCTTCAAATGAAAATTTAAACTTTTCCCGTAAAGGTTTCCCAAAATATTTATATGGCACCGAACCAAATTGGCTTTTTTTTACTTATTTTCCCCCAAAATTGGAGTTTTTGTTTTTCCTGTTGTTGGGGTTTTTTCTTTGGGGGGGAATTTTCTCACTTGGAAATCCTTTTGCAAAAAGGTTTCTTTTAACCCAAAATTTCCCCATTTTTTAAAAATTTTTTTTAAATTTTTTTCATTTTTCCCCTTTTCTTCTTATTTTTATATTTAAATTTACCATTTTCCCAATTTCCTTTTTCTTTGTTATTTTGGTTTTCTTTTTGAAAAGGGTTGTTTTGGGGGGCTTTTCTCCTTTTAAATAAAAAATTTAAAATATTAAATGTTCCCCCTTTTTTTCCCAAAAATTACATTTCTTCTTTTTTTGTGGGCTTTTTTTCCTTTTTCCTTTTTTCCCTTTTTTAAAATTTGGGGTTTTTCCAAAAAATTTCTTATTTTGTGTTTTCCTTTTACATTCAAATCCCTTTACCCTTCAATTTTTTTTTTTTTTAAACTTCATATAAAAACCCTTTTAAATTCCCCCGTGATTTTTTTTATTTTTGAAAATTTTTTTTGGGTGTTTCCCCCTTTTTTCTCTTCTATCGGGTCCTTCTTTTTAAATTTTTTAATTTTCTTTCAAGCTTTGATTTTTAAAAATTTTTTAAAAACCCCTTTTCCCCCTTCCCTTTTTCCAAAAATTTTTTTTTTTTTACCCCCAAAAATCCTGGGTTTTTTTGTTTATTTTTTTAATTTTCCCCAAATGGTTTTTTTTTCCAAACTTTTAAATTTTTGGGTTTTTTTACCTTGTTTTTTTTACAAATCTTTTTATTAAAAAACAACCTTTTTATTTTTCTTTCTGGGCCCCGTTTTCCCCTTTGGGAAGTATTTTCTTTTCCCCTAATTTTCTTAATTTTCCCGTATTTCTTGTATTGGGGAAAAACCCGGGGTTTTCATAAATTTTTTTTTTTCCTCAAAGTATCTCATTTCCCTTTTGGGTTCCCTTTTTGGGCCTAACATTTTTGGTTTTTGAAAAACTCCTTCTTTTTAGGCAGGGGCCAATTCTTTCCTTCTTCCTTTTTCCCCTTGTTGGAAAGTTTTCCTTTTTTTGGGTTTTTAATGCATTTTTCCAATCCTCACCAAGGGGCCTAACCCCAGGATTTCAAATTCTTTTCCTTTTTCTCCCCAGCCCTTTTATTTTCATTTTTTTAAATTTCCTTCCCCGATTTTTGTTTTTTTCTTTCGGTTTCTTTGCCCCCGCTCCTTTTGATTGGTTTGTTTTGGGGGTTTTTTTCCCTTGACGTTTAACCTTTAAAAGGCCCCCGTCCACCCTTTCTTTTAATGCCCCCCAAAATTTTGGGGGCATTCCACAGGGATGAACCGGAATTTTAAATAAACCTTTACTTAGGCACCCAACTTCCTTTTTAAACCCAAATACAATCTTTTTAAACTTTCTTTGGGGAATTTTTTTGAAAACCCTTCACCTTTTTGAATTTTTTTTCCAAAACTTTTGGGTGTTCTTTAAATTATTAATTTCTTTGCTTTTCTAAATTTACCCTCCTCTCCTTTCCCCTTCCCCCTGTCCAATTTTTTTTTCCTTTTAAAAACCTTTGGTTTTTTTGTTTAATTTTTTTTTTCCCAAGCTTTTTTTCCCAGGTCAAAAATTTTTTTGGGCATAAGGTTTTTTAAATTTTTTAATTAAAAACATCCCTTTTTTTTTGGAGGCTTTTGCAGTTTTTTTTTGGGAAATATTTTTTTTCCCTAAATTTTTTTCCAATTTTTGTTTCCTTGTTTTTTAAAAAATTTTGGGGTTTTTCAAACAAATAGGGAATTAGCTTTTCCTTTTTTCCTTGTTTTAGCAACTTGGGTTTTTTAGAGCCAAAGGGGAAATATTCTTTATTTAAATGTTTTGATTTTAAATTCTACAAAAATTTTATTTTTTTCCAACCTGGCCCCCAATTTTTTATTGGGGTTGGGATTCTTTTTGGTTTTTTAAAAAAACCCTTTGATTTTCTTTTGATATTTCTTCCAGATATTTGTTTTTGTTTTCCTTTCCTTGGTCGAACCAAATTTCCGTAAAATTTCGTAGATTTTGTTAATTCCTCCCGCTTGGGTAACCCTTGGAAGGAAACCCCTTTACCATATTTCGAAAGGCCCCCCCAACCAAAGGAAAAATTAAAGAACATTCCCTGGGGAATATTTTGTGAGGGGCCCCTTCCCGGGTTTTATTTTTTCTTTAATCATCTTTCTTGGGGAGATTTTGTTAAAAATTAAACCCCAAAGGGCTTGGGAGGGTAACTTTGCAAATACCCCCTTTTTTTTGAAAATTTATTTCCCCATAAGTGCCAACCCAAAGGTTTAATTTTTTTAACTGAATTTTAATTTTGCAGGGGTTTTTTGCTTTCCCCCAAGGCTTTTTTCCCCTTAAGGGCAAATTTTTTAAAATTTTTTGCTTTGCATTCCATTCAAATAGAAACCCCTTTTTTTTTCCCCCAAAATTTTTTTCCCCGTTTTCAAGAATCAAATAATGGCAAAAATGGGGCCCAAAATTTTTCCCGGGTTTTGCAATAACCAAGACCCAAAATCCCTGCATAAATACAATTTTTAAACCCAAAAAGACCCCAATCCTCTTTTTCATTTTTCCCAAAAACCCCGTAAACCCCCCCACTGGAAGGTATGGGTTAGATTCAACTTTTAATTCCAAACCCAAACCTTCCCGTTTTTTTTTGCCAAACCCGTTTTTTTTGTGCCCCCCCCGGTCTGACACCAACTTTTTGAGGTTTTTTTTACAAACCCTACACAACAAAACACACACAAACAACCAAAAAAAACACAAAAGGACCCCCCCAAACAACAACCAAAACAAACCACACACAACCAAAACAAAAAACAACCAACAACCAAATGGGAAACTGGCAAGGGGGTTTTTGGCTTGTCCCTTCTTTTTTCCAGACTTATAAAATTTGTTAAACTCCCCCATTCAAATCCTTTTTTCCCCCCTTACCTTTAAAAGGGCCCCCTTAACCAAAAAGGGGGCCCAAATTACTGGGCATAATAAAAATATTTAATACCCCCAAATACTTTCCAAGAGGAAGGGCCCTATTGGGGTGGACACGTTTCCCAAATAAATATGGGAAGTATTTAAAACTTAAATATCCAACCCCAAAATCCCGCCCCCTTTAAAGGTTTTTTATTTTTAAAAATTTTTTTAATTTTAAAAAACAAAAACAAACAAAAAACACAACACAAAAACAACAACAAACCCAAAAAACCAAAAAAAAATTGGAAAATTTTTCAAGGAAACCAAAAACAACAACACAAAACAAAAAAAAAAAAATTGGGGCCCCCAAAAATTTTGGGTTTTTTCCCTTTGGGAAAAGGGGAAAAGAAAAAAAAATATTTGGGGGTTTTAAGGGAAATGTTTTGGAAAAAAAAATGGTGGGAAAAAAAAAAAAGAAAAAAAAAATGTCAAGGGTAGGGGGGTTTTAATTTGGGTTTATGGGGGAAACGGGAAAATTGGAATTTTGGGGTAAAAAAAAAGGGGGGGGGTGAATGGGTTTTTTTTTAGGGGTATAAAAAAGGGTTTTCCAAAAAAAAAGTTTTGGGGGTGGGGCAAAAAAAGGAAAAGAAAAGAAAAATTTTTGTAAGGTAAAGAAAAATTTTGTAGTAAGTTGGATGAGGTGGTGATGGCTGTACCCAAGGGTGAGAGACTGGTGATTGGAGCAGATTTCAATGGGCATGTTGGTGAAGGGAACAGAGGGGATGAGGAAGTGATGGGTAGGTATGGTGTTAAGCAAAGGAATGCAGAAGGTCAGATGTTAGTGGATTTTGCGGAAAGGATGGACATGGCTGTGATGAATATGTATTTTAACAAGAGGGAGGAGCATAAGGTGACATACAAGAGTGGAGGAAGATGCACACAGGTGGATTATATCTTAATGTAGAAGGGCCAGTCTGAAGGAGATTGGAGACTGTAAAGTGGTGGCAGGAGAAAGTGTAGTTAGGCAGTATAGGATGGTGGTTTCTAGGATGACATTGGTGATCAAGAAGAGGAGGATGAGTGTGAGGGCAGCACCAAGGATCAAATGGTGGAAATTGAAAAAGGGTAATTGTGAAGTGGAGTTCAGGGAAGAGTTAAGACAGGCACTGGGTGGCAGTGAAGAGTTACTGAATTGCTGGGTAACTACAGCAGAGCTAGTAAGAGAGATGGCTAGAAAGGTGCTTGGTGTGACATCTGGAAAGAGGAAGGAGGACAAGGAGACCTGGTGGTGGAATGAAGAAGTACAGGAGAGTATACAGAGAAAGAGGTTGGTGAAGAAGAAGTGGGATTGTCAGAGAGATGAAGAAAGTTGACAAGAGTATAAGGAGATGAGGTGCATGGCACAGAGAGATGTGGCTAAGGTTAAGGATAAGGCATATGAAGAGTTGTATGAAAGGCTGGACACTAAGGAGGGAGAAAAGGACCTGTAACAATTGGCTAGATAGAGGGACCGAGCTCGTAAAGATGTGCAGCAGGTAAGGGTGATAAAGGATAATGAGGGAAATGTACTCACACGCGAGGAGAATGTGTTGAGCAGATGGAAAGAGTACTTTGAGGGGCTGATGAATGAAGAGAATGAGAGGGAGAGAAGGTTAGATGATGTGCGGATAGTGAATCATGAAGTGCAGTGGTTTAGCAAGGAGGAAGTAAGGATAGCTATGAAGAGGATGAATAATGGAAAAGCTGTTGGTCCAGATGACATACTTGTGGAAGCATGGAGGTGTTTAGGTGAAATGGCATTGGAGTTTTTAACTAGATTGTTTATTGAAATCTTGGAAAGTGAGAGAATGCCTGAGGAATGGAGAAAAAGTGTTTTGGTACAGATTTTTAAGAATAAGGGTGATGTGCAGAGCTGTAGTAACTACAGAGGGATTAAATTGATCAGTCACAGCATGAAGTTATGGGAAAGAGCAGTGGAATCTAGGTTAAGAAGGGAGGTGATGATTAGTCATCAGCAGTATGGTTTCATGCCAGGAAAGAGCACTACAGATGCGATGTTTGCTCTGAGTGTTGATGGAGAAGTACAGAGAAGGTCAGAAGGAGTTGCATTGTGTCTTTGTGGACTTAGAGAAAGCATATGACAGGGTGCCTAGAGAGGAATTGTGGTATTCTATGAGGAGGTCGGGAGTGTCAGAGAAGTATGTAAGAGTGGTACAGGATATGTAAGAGTGTAGTGTGTCAGCGGTGAGGTCTGTGGTGGGAGTGACGGATGCATTTAAGGTGGAGGTGGGATTACATCCAGGATCAGCTCTGAGCCCTTTCTTATTTACAATGATGATGGACAGGTTGACAGACAAGATCAGACAGGAGTCCCCGTGGACTATGATGTTTGCAGATGACATTGTGATCTGTAGTGAGAGTAGGGAACAGGTGGAGATATGCTCTAGAGAGAAGAGGAATGAAGGTCAGCAGGACTAAGACAGAATATATGTGTGTGTGAATGAGAGGGAGGATAGAAGAATGGTGAAGATGCAGGGAGTAGAGGTGGCGAAGGTGGATGAGTTTAAATACTTGGGATCAACAGTTCAGAGTAATGGTGAGTGTGGAAGAGAGGTGAAGAAGAGAGTACAGGCAGGATGGAGTGAGTGGAGAAGAGTGTAAGGAGGGATTTGTGACAGACGAGTTCCATCAAGAGTGAAAGGGAAGGTCTACAAGAGGGTAGTGAGACCAGCTATGTTATATGGGTTGGAGACAGTGGCATTGACAAAAAGGCAGGAGTCAGAACTTGACGTGGCAGAGGTAAAGATGTTAAGATTTGCACTGGGTGTGACAAGGATGGACATGATTAGGAATAAGTATATTAGAGGATCAGCCCAGGTTGGAAGGTTTGGAGACAAAGCCAGAGAGGCAAGATTACGTTGGTTTGGACGTGCTGAAGAGGGATACAGAGTACATTGGGAAAAAGAAGCTAAGGATGAAGCTGCCAGGTAACAGGATGAATGGTTCTTGTCAGGTCCAACACAGAATACAGAACAACTTTTCAAATTATTAACCTCCTGTATCACAGAAACCAGTTTGATATATATAATTAATTTTGATGTTGACAAACCACATTCCATTTGTTTTAGTTTTAAGAAGACACACTTAAAGTTCTTGTCACCATTTACAAGTAGTTAATAGTTCCAACCTCCCAAATTATGCAGGGCTCTACATGATAACCCTGATGTAAAGTTATGTCTATTCATCCAATCATCAAGACTAGCCTTAAAGACAGACAAAGTAGTGGTTTGTATGACCTGTAGTGGTAATTTATTCCATAGGCTTGGAATTTTTTGAGGTAGGACCCTATCCCTCCTGCAAGTCCTGTTGATTGATGGCATGGTATTTATTTGTAGTCCTGTGAATGAGTCACTTAGTTTTGTTGTTTTGTTACGTAAACAATCGGTCAAAATTTTTGATTTTCAAAAATGAAAAAAATAGACATGTCATCTGAGTACAGCCATAAACAATGGAATATAAGAGCTGTGTTGTTAATCTTGATAGTTGAAGAATTTAAGTTTTTTTTTTTTACCTTTTTTTTTTATTTTATTTGATATAGATATATATAAACAAAACAAAAGCAACACCCACCATCTCAAACAGTACTTTATTTATTATAAATAAAAAAAAAAAACCGAAACCGGATTGAGTCTTCCTCCTTCCATCATCATCACATCAGAATCAATTAAATTAAATTTAAATTAATCCCAATCCCCCCCCATTAATAATTAATTAATAAAATTTTCCTTCCTTTGTTTTTGTTTATTTACAAGGATGAAACCTTCTTACATATATCACACTGTAAAAAGAAAAATCCTGAACCATATTGTAAGGTACCAAATGGGATCCCTTGTACAAACACATCCATAAAAAATCATACTTTTAAAAAATATGTAAAATACATGTAATGACACTTTTTAAAAATGCTTTAAAACCTTTTTAAGGAAACATTTGAACACTTTAACAAAGGTAAACTATTCTTTGTAATTCCACTTGTCTAAAAACACATATAAATAACAAGAACCAGTAACAGGTTTTAAATCATTTTATTTGATTAGAATCATAGTGAATATAATAAGAATAAAAGGCATTGCTATATAGTATAACAGAATTATCACATCTGTTTTAATACTAATGCAATTAAAATCAACAAATTACTGTAGCAGAAATAGATCTACACTGCAGTTTTAAGGTTAAGGTATACTACTGTGCTAACTGCATGTACAGGAAGGCATAACTGGTAGAGGAATAAAGTGAAATAGAAGACAGAAAGAAGAAAGAGAAAAGTAAAGTCGAAGAAAGAAACAAAGAAGAAAGAGGAAAAACAAAAAACAGACCATGGAGTACAGAATTCAGGAAGTGAGCGTAGTCTGATAGGTTACAACTGGTCGGTGTGGGGGAGGGGGTTAGCTGTGGTGTTGTTACCAGTTAATTATAACAAGTAAAATATTTTATTCATGTATTTATTTATTACATTATGATAACCAGATTAAGTATGACTGAGCATAATCCCATCTACAGATGGAAGCTGAGGAGAAAAGCTCCACAGAACTAAAAGCAAAACCATATGACATACTAATTAAACAGAGAATAAACAACAGAGGATTATATTATTGTTGACACAGTGTTAATGTGACGCCAATATAGTTTATAGTAGTTAAGGGAGTAGCGTATATTATGATAAATAGCATAAGTTAGACAATGCTGACAGCATTGTGTCATTGACAATGTTTGCTTTATGCACAAGGGCAATACTTGCCATTGTTATTTTGGTTGTAATGCATGCATGGATGAATGATATAAGTAAGTATTGCTAGAGAATGGGAAAACTGCGTTCAGAATGTACAAACTATGCCAGGCTAGTAGGATGAAGAAAATATAATGGGAATCCTAAAAGGAGAGCAGCAGTGTGACTTGTTTACAATGCAAGAGCAAAACAATGTCTCTTTAATGTACATTTAAAATGTATAAGAAATATTTCTCAGCCAAATATATGGTGCTGATAAGGAGTAAGTGAAAGGACGAGGCTGTGAGTGGACGGAAATGTTCACAGAAGCATATTCTTCATATAGCCATTGAAATAAGGACAGTTTAATTTCAGTGGATTTGACCTCTTTTGGCCTATTTGACAATGTGTCAGTGTATGGTGAACATGCAGTTTATTTTTTAAATATTTGTGGAAGTATTATTTTAAAGGCTTTTAAAATGTAGTAGTTTATGTAACTACACTTTAAAATGATAGCATGTTCGATTTTGCAGAGTGACTATAGGCGGGGGTATGATCATTTCATTTGCAATATGATTTATGGACCGGTTCTATGGAAAGCTGTATTTCATTACTGTTGTGCCAGGATGAGAAAGAGGATATATTAGGACAGGGCTTGTTGGACAATTATTCAGCAAACCCATTCTAAGAAAGTGACAGCATGACTTTGCTAAGTTTTTGAGCACCACTGCCATACCACGTGCAAAATTAGCAGATCTATTCTACATTATTGCTAATTTAGCAGAAACTTTTATGAGAATGTTCCTTAAGATGAGCATGCATTGCACCAGATTTTTTCTTACATTTGTTTTATACTAATTAAATAATAGTGCCCAACAGTGTATGCATTATAATAAAATCACAAACAGATCAGAGATGTTCTGAAGCCTGACAAATGCAGACAGAAAGCCTCCTTACTTCCTGAAGGTCCATTATTTATCTTTTGTGCCAACCAAAGAAGACATTATTGGTATTGCACATTCAGAAACTGTTAATAGGAATGATTTAGTAATTTAAAAATAAAATGTATGTTTTTGAGAAGCATTTTTTTGCTTATTCTTTTGTAGTTTTGGACAATGGTTGTCTTGAAAGTCAAGATAAAAAGCTTTACATTTTTTCTCACTCTGTATATTTGTCCACTTGATTGCTTTGCATTAATATGTCTTTAATTTTCTCTGTCACTTTCTGAATTGTATGCTATAATGTATTATTTATTTGCTGTATCACTATACTGTGTTGTATATTATGTTGTGTGGTACACCTATTTGATATTAGCATACATCTGTACATTTACTCTAGTCCTCCTTTTAATGGGTTGTAGTCTCATAGGTTTTTAGTTTTACTCTTTTGCTCTCAGTACTTGGGATAAAAATATAAGCTCACTTATATTTGTACTTTTTTCTGTGTTGAGTTATGGCTGTAAAATATCTGCTGGATCAGTCTATCTATCTCTGTCAAAGAGATATATTGGAATGCAGTATAGAGATAATATTGACTGACGGTGTGTCGTAAAAAAGAAAAGCTGAAATGTATTAATTTGTAATAGAATGTAACAGATTACAAGAACTGGAAGGTTTAGATAAACATAATTCATACTTGCTTCAAAGATCACCAATAATGCTGGCCATAGAGGAAAACAGAGAGCATTAGTCTGCTACAGTGCTTACCCTGCAGGTTCTGCATTGTCCTTTTGAACCAGTTTAGTTAAATGACGCAAACAAATATGAAAATAAAAATGTATATAGGGGAAGTGATGGGTGGACATTGTGAAAATATTGTTTTAGTTAGAAGTGTTCAAACAACAAATAAGAAGAAACACTACAGTGCTGTGTGTGTGTGTGTGTGTGTGTGTGTGTGTGTGTGTGTGTGTGTGTGTGTGTGTGTCTGTGTAAGGGGGGGGTCATCATTATTTTGGTAAGTACAGGGTAAGTGTGGAAGGCTGTCTACAATGAAGGTGTGTGTACATCATAATGCTAAGAGGAAGGGGCTGGACATATGGCCCAAAAATGAGGATGATGGTGAAAGAAAAAAAGAAGAAATTCAATACTGTTGTCTTGTCTGTTTTTCTGTTAGATGATCTTAGCATGACTGTATCCTGATCCGGCTCCTATTATGCTGTTAGAGACGCAGGTTGTTGAATGCGTCTTTGTTGAACTGAAAAGCGTGAAAAGGCAAAATAGCGAAGTGGCTTTTCAGCGAATTGTTTCCCTGGGAAAGAATTTGTTTGGCCACTTTTGCTACTTTGCCTTTTCTGCACTGTAGTGCAATCTCGGAGTTGGTATATTTAAGTAGGAGGGTGTGGGGGGCACAGCCCCCCATGTCGGAGAGCCCCCCACATTGCATAATGTTTTACAGTTTTATTTTTTTTTTGTTTCGGAACAGCGATTTTTTTCCCTTGGAAAAAATCGCTGTTCTGAGGTTTCGACGTTGTAAGCTTTCGCTTACATGGGGCCGATTATGTGTCGTTCGCTCTTCTGAGCGTGCATTATCATAATATAGACCCTCCTGACCCAATGCATTGCTGAAGCAAATGTCAATTTCCATTTTAAAAATGCACTATAGGTTAATAAACATGTTACATATCAAACCAATGTTTGTTTTACAAATATGAGTGGACTTACTGTCCCATGCATCCCTATCTGTAGGTCTCATCACTGTTTTACAACATTGCTTTCGTAATGATGATTTGAAGACTCTAGCATGCCGATATTTGAATATTTTGTAGAAAATTGAGCTTTTCATCATTCATTCCTGTTGTATGTACTTGTATCTCATTCGATGGAGTATTGTAATACTGTTGATACCATTTATGAATTTATCAACAATTCTTTGGTTTGTCCTAAGAAGAAAGAAAAATAGAAAAAAAAGAAAAATAGTAATTGTGAATATTATTTATTGTTGTTTATATTGTCTTTTTATAGTCATTATTTAGTATTAGACCGGATATTCCTTAGACAGGAAATGATGTCATTTGTCTTTAATGACACCGAGTATATATTGCAGTTTTAACACTGCTTCATGTTATGTAGCATTGATGAAAGCTATAAGCTGAAACTGGTCTGGTTTTCAATAAATCTTCACGCTCCCAAGGTGCTGGCTTCCTTTTTGTCTTGTTATGGGTTATTGTAAGCAGGCAAGACAGTCTTATTTGTCATAATGATACTGACATTTTCTTATTTTTAGGAACATCATACATACAATAGTTTCCTTGAATTCCTTTACCTGCAGCTTATGCAATCAGTATCATCAGCTCCAAGTTAAATACATTTACCTTTGTGCATATTACTGTATGCATCTGTTACCCAGGAACCACAACCATAAGTCTATAATAACAGCTGCTATGTAACCTATCCAGTTGCCCATATTCCTTGCACACGTCAGCCATAATACTCACTCTTCTAGTAGTAAGTTACATTGATTTCTCTGAACATCTGCTATCTTTCATGCTTGGCGTATTGTCCCTCCCATGCATACACTCTGCTTTCTCCTTAACTCATTTCCAGTTCTGTACATCACCTGCTATTGCTTTTGTCTTCCCTTTCTTTACTTTTTGCAATCCTCTCCTTTTACCTTACATTACTTACCCTCCCCCATTTCACTAAATATTCCCACATACATTGTTTCCCTCACACCATTTCCCATTCTCTCAGTTCAGTAATCTCACTCTGTACCTCATGTTCCATTTCCTTACTACCTCCATCTTGATCCAGCTAAGTGCATGAGCCCTGTAGTCTTCTTAAAAGAACTGTCTCCTTCCCTTTAGCTTATGCAAAATCAACAAAATGTCCACATTACTCTGTTCCATAATCATTTCACCTATTCCAAGACCCACTACCTCTGAGTATTATGTGTCTCCTTACCTATTTACAGTCCCACTACCTATGAGTGTTACCTGACCCCTCTATCAATATACCTCCTATCTTACCTATGGGGCATTATCGCTACCTATGAATGTTACCTGCCCTGCTACCCATATACCTCCAATCTCATTTACCTCACTACCTATGAATGTTACCTGCACCCTACCCATATATCTCCAATTCTTCCTATGGGGCATTCTCACTACCTCACTACCTATGAGTGTTACTAGTCCTGTCTAGCCACATACCTCCAGTCTCACCTATTCACAGTCATACATGCTATCAGTGTTACCTGCCCCCTACCCATATATCTCCAATCCTTCCTAATCACAGTCTCACTACCTATGAGTGCTACCTGTCCCCTCTACTCATATACCTTCAATATTAACTATGGGGCATTCTCACTACCTATGAGTGTTACTTGACCCTCTACCCATATACCTCCAATCTCATTCACTGTCTCACTACCTATGAGTGTTACCTCTCCCTTCTATGCGTATACCTCCAACTCACCTATTCACAGTCCCACTGCCTACGAATGCTACCTGTCCCATCTACCCATACACCTCCAATACATCCTTGTCTGCAGTTGCCCTTCCTTTTATGCTTCTTTAAGAAAAGCATTAGATGGCTGAGTCATGAAGCACTGTTTAAGTGTTTTATAAGATGTTGTTGTTGGGTGTAATGGTGTCTTAGATAAGAAAACTCTGCAGCTATTATTGCTTCTATGTGGAGTTCTCATTAGCATATTAAAACCGGCAGTAGTACTTTTAGACTGAACTGTATCTTCAATGTGTCTTTTCACACCACTTCTTTTTTGCCATTTCTCACTTTCTCCCTCCCATCTTTCTTAATTTCTACATCCTTTCTTTGTTCATCTTTCATGCAGAGCCTTCTCAGTGTGTGCTGACTAAGTATTTCTCTTCAACATACACCTTGACCAAAGCATCTGCCATTGTTTTCCCTTTCCTTCCTTCTCTGCTCAGTTACCACGCCTCTTCACGTACTTATTTTGGAAAATAAATTGCAATAGTAGTTGAGACACCATTTGCTCAAACTTGGGATCAGGGTCCTTTGTTAAGGATTGAGTACAATTATACCTGCAGAAGGGATAACTATGTCACTCAAATAATACCTAAAGACTGGAACAGGCTACCATTACAGGTCAGGGAGTCTAACAATGTGGACAAATTTAAACTATATTTGGTCACTTACATGGGTAACAGAAAGATTATCCATGGTATTTGTGAGTCTGCACCTACAATTGTCTGATGCCCTGCACAACACTCAAAACTATAAAATTATGAAACTTAATAACAGATTTCTTCATACGTCAGTATTTCAGTAATTACCTTCTTCCTTGTGTATATTATTTCCTTAACATTCTGAATGTTTTTTTCTTCTTCATATCTCCCCTCATTAAAATGCCCCCAACTCATTTTTGGCTACTTTCCCATAAATGAACCAATATAACATTTTTGATTAATACTGCTTGTCTCACATTTTTTTACTTCTGAGGTTAGAAGTAATTTACCTCTATATAATAATTTTTGGTTAGTATGGATTGTTACTGAATCAGTTCAGGTTACTGTAAGTTAACTATTGATTAGTTAACAGGCTTGGGGGCTTATAGGAGAGAACTTCTATTAAGTAGACGTGACCCTAAGCCTTAGCCAGCAGTTGTTGAAATATTTTTTTTTTTCTCTCATTGAATACTGAGCACTGAATTCCATTTCATCCCTTGGGGACAACTGTGCCAAGTGCAAAGTGAGTTTTAGACAATAGTTGTTGCAATACTTTTTCTTCCTGCTCACTGAATGCTGACCACTGAATTCCATGTCATCCCTTGGTCTGCTACAACCAAACAGGTGCTTGCTGATCACAGGAGTCCTCCCTGAGGCTATCACTGGAGGTCTTCTCTTTTTGCAATAATGCATGACCGAGTAATGCTAGGTTTATGAATCATTGGTGTGTTATGATCAAAAGTCAGTTATGAGTAAATCAAAATTACCCACACACAGAAACAGATCATTGGTGTTGTACAATGAAAGTATTTAAACAACAAAAATGCTAATGTTTTAAAAATACAGCACTAGATTTAAAAAATGAACTGTTTCTAATATAACTTCCTTTTTCCCTTTTCTGCAGTTGGGAATGGCTTCCTCGTGTACTGTGCATGCATGGAACATATCTCTGCATGCATGGAACATATCTGTGTTGTTGCTTACAAAGTACGGCAGATTCAACACTGTCTATGTTACTTTTTTTCTTTTTAGGATTCAAGTGTATAGATGTATCCCACTGTTTATGTGAAGTCACATGTAGACGTCTGACATCCTGATAGTGAGTTTTATTTTTCTTTTTTAACATTTTTATGTGTTTTGGGAGGTGTAAATTTGTTTTCTTCCCTGTTGATATATGTATTAGTTATTATCACTAAGTGCAGCAAAAAAATGGTGGATGTAGCTTTTGTTCTTAATAGCTGTAGCAGGCTGTCGTGGGTGATACTGGATTGAAAATGGGCACTTTGATTGTTTTGTTCAATGAGCATGCACATTTTTGGATAACAATTAACTTTCATCGTATAATTATCCTGCCATCCTCTATGCATGTATATTCTGTCCAAGGGGTTGGCATACAATGGGCTTTGTGACTGACATAAACTCATCCACGTGCTATGTAATAATGGTCCTGCTTCCCATTGTAGACAGTACATCTTGACACGATCCCTCTTTTGTACCATGGAGCATGTACCCACACACCCACTTCATCTCCTCCCCACTGAGAAGTTGCAAAAAGGCTTAGGCCTTGCCATTCCCTTCCTCCTCTGCACAAGCTAATACAGGCACCCACTCTATGAGATGAACTTTGGTCACATGGTTCACAGTCAGCAAAGAAAAAAACACCAACATGAACCAGATGTCCAAATCAGAATATGCGCATAGAATAAAAGAAAAAAAAAACAGCAGGACAACCACGGCAGCAGACTCCACTTTAACAAAATATGTAAAAACAAATGCAGGACAAGAGCTTTCACGTATTCATAGGTTCATAGGTTCATAGGTTCATACTAGGTTATCTGCCCTAGGGCATTTATAAGCCTAGCCAGAATGTGTTTGGCTTTCGCCACCCATTTTAAATTTATTTTGCTATGCCCTTTTTCGAGGTTAGTATACTGTGCCTCTGTCTAACAGTGACACAGAAGTGATACCCGGGGTAAACCTACGATCTCCCATCCACTCATCAAGATTCCTCTTGAAGAGAGTCAATGAGGGACTCTGCCTAACCTGGACTGGGATTTTATTCCAGAGTGAAGGGAGCCTCTGGGTTATGAAACTGTCCCTCCAGCATGTCCTATTTATTTCAGTGCTGAGGTTCAAGTCTCTCAAGCGCGTAGCTCGATGGGATTTGGATTTTCTGAGGTGCAGCATGTCCATTAATTCCGGGTTGGACATGGCTTTATATGTCAGGCACAGATTGCCTCTGAACAGGCGGTATGCCACTGAGTAGAGCTGGAGTTTCTTTAACCGGGCAGCATATGGCATCTGTTTGAGCCCTTTGATCCTCTTGGTGAGGTACTTTTGGGGTCTTTCCAGTTGCTGCATTTGTCTAGTAAGCTACATCCCAAAAGGGGCATTGTACTCAATTATGGGCCTGATGAGGGATGAGTAAAGAGGCACGATGACCTCCCCTGATCTAGATGTGAATCCCTTCATGATTAGGTGGGCTATATAAAATGTTTTTCTAACCACTTTGGCCACGTGGTTGTCAAATGAGAGATTGCTATCAACTTGGGTCCCCAGGTCCCTAATTACTTCTTCCGTACTTAATGGATTACCACCCATGTGGTAATTTGTGGGCACTTTGTTTTTGCCAAAGGGGATGACTATACACTTTTTGGCATTTAGCTTGAGGCCATGGCTCTGGCACCAGTTGTCTGTTTCTATGAGGCCCTTTTGAAGGATGCTTGTGTCGGCTGGAGAGTCGATTATGGCGCCCAGTTTGCAGTCATCTGCGAACTTGGTCAGCTACAGTCCTTCTGTGTTGGCCTGTACCTCAGAGAAATATATACCGAACAAGAGAGGTCCTAGGACTGAGCCTTGGGGGACACCACTTGTAACTGGTTTGGAGTCTGACATGGCTCCAGCAATTCTAACCATGTGGGTTCTGTCCTTGAGCCAGTTTGCAATCCATCTAGTGACAAAGGGGTTTATATTTAAGCTGGTGAGCTTATCTATAATGCCCAAGTGGGGTATTGTATCGAAGGCTTTTGCGAGGTCCAGGTAGGCTGTGTGGACCACCTTCCCCTCGTCAATGGCCTTGGTGACTGTTTCAAAGAAATCAACCAGGTTTAAGAGGCAGGATCTGCCCTTAACAAAGCTGAACTGGATCCAGTGTTTGTAGGTCCCCAATATCTTTATTTATGAGGTCCATGATGATCCTTTCCATAGCTTTGCAGACCAAGCTAGTCAGGCTTATGGGGCGATAGTTTCCAGGATCCGTTGAGGCACCATCTTTATGGAGAGGGACCACTGTTGCTGTACACCACTCTTTGGGCACATATCCTGTAGTTAGGCTGAGACTGAACAGTAGTTTTATGTTTGGGTTTAGCTCTTCTTGGAGTTCATGTAGGACGCAGCCCAGGACACCATCTGGTCCCATTGATGCTGTGTTTTTTGCTTTGGAGAGGGCGGCTCTTACCTGAGTATCTGAGATGTCAGGGGGGCAGCACTCTGCTGGGATAGATATTTGCCCTTTTGGTGGGGAGGGGGGGAGAAGTTTGCACTGAACCTGTCAGCTAGGATGTTGGCAATGTCTGTGAGTTCGGTGTATTTTTTGTCATTTTGGACTAATTCTGAGCATATCTGGGAATTACCACCCAGGTTCCTAACATAACTAAAGAAAGCCTAGTGATTATCCTTAGTGTCCTGTGCAATTTTTCTCTCGAAGCTGGCCTTAGACAATTTTATGTGTGCCCGTAGTTTTTTGCTAATACTGATCAGTGATGCATTCCCTTTTTGGGATTTTGCTCTATCATTTAGTAGCTTCCTCCTTCTATTGTATAGTTTGTTTATGGTTGGGGTCCACCAGACAGGACGTCTGCCTTTGGAGGATTGGGTCTTGGTTTTATTTGGGATCACATGATCCATGCATTCCTGAAGGTGTTCATAGAATGTGTTTATAAAGGATTCTGCGGTCTGGGCCGTATTTTCCACAGGCCCGGGGGCTTTGAAGGATTCCACCTCAGTTTTGAGGAGTGTGAAATTTGCTTTAGAGAAGTTTTTCACTGTGGTTTTCTGGGCAGGGGGTGAGGTCGGTATGTGAATATCCAGTGAGATTAGTTTATGATCTGATCTTACCAGTGAGGGATACACTTCTGGTCTGGAGCATAGAGTCCCCATGTTGGTGATGATCAGGTCCAGTATGTTTTCCCCTCTTGTGGGAGTGGTAACAAGTTGTTCCATAGCATTTGAGTTTATAAATTCTGGGAACCTTTGGGCTAGGGTGTTGGAGCTAGAGTAATGCTCCCAGTCTATGTTTGGGTAGTTGAAGTCGCCCAATATAATGGTGTTTGTAGAGACCTTCATATTTTCCAGTGTTCTCAGGAAGGCCAAGTGGGGTTCCTGGGTTTGGGAGGGTGGTCTGTAGCAGGCTATAAACTGGAAGGCAGTTTTACCCACTGTTAGTTGCACATGGATAGTCTCTGATGCTTCGTGCTTTGCCACAAACCTGGAGGTGTGAGTATCTTTGATGAATATCGATACTCTCCCTCCTTTTGTGGTTTGGTCCAAGTTTTGGGGCCGAAAAGCATGGTATGAGGTATAACCTGGTAGTGCTGGGGTGCTCTCGGGAGCCCTGAACCAGGTTTCTGTTACTGCACAGATATCGATGTTCTCCATGCTAAGGAGAGTTTCGAGTGCATGCATCTTGAGGTTTAGACTTCTGGCGTTGAGTAGCATTACTCTTAGTTTCTTATCCCTTGTGATACCTATGGAGGTGGGTTTGTCTACTTGCCTTGGAGTGACCTGAGTGTTTGTGTTATGTGGCGGATCCTAGCGCCCAACAGGCTGCTCACCGTGACCCTCTCCTTGTTCAGCCTGGTGAGCGGGACGTCAGTGTGCCTGACGATAGAGTCACCTATTATTTTGCTATGTTTCTTCGGCTCCTAATGCAATGGTATAAAATTTAGATCATTGTATACTGTTTAACAATCTATTAACAGAACGATTGTTCAGTTATTCAATTATTCAAATATTTTAATGCATTTTAATGCTCCTAAGTCTCTGGGCATTCAAAACTAGTTTAATGCTGACACTGCTATTTAAACCTGGATATACATGTGCCTGTAGTCTTAAAATTCATCTCAGCTCTATCTGTTCTAAAAAATTGCTAATATCACCACCCCTTGTATTTTTATGAAGTTTTTTGTAACACTCTAAAACTAAAGGTATGTCCTAGTAGATCCAGAATGTGTTTTGCTGAAACATTCTTCGCATTCTTGTTTTTCATCTCATATAGATGCTTACTGATTCTTTTAATCGCTGAATAGTCTTTCATATATAGATACAAAGACATACATCACAGGTGGCTAAGTATATTACATCAGCAGCATTGCAGTCTGCATAGAAACTGGGTTGAAAATCAAAAGGTATGTGGAGATGTAAAAATTCTTGTCTCTTAGTTATGACCTTACACATCTTGCATTTTCCGCAGAGACAGGTGCCATTCCTTGCACCTTCCAACAGATACTTATGATTTTTATTACGTAATAGTTGTTTTAAATTACTATTTTTGTAAATGAAGTGAGGCATGTCACCTACTAGCTTGACTTTTGGTCTGTCCATGCTAAGTATGCTCCAATGTTTACTAACAATATCTTTTATCAGTCTATTATTGTTAGTAAATTTTGTGATGAAGGGAACCTTTTCCATTATTTGTGCTTTTCAACGGCCAATATTTCTGGCACCATTCACATTCATATTACTTATACTAGAACTACTGGTAACTACCTCTCTTTTAATGGTATCTACTGTATATTTATTATATCCTCTGTCCACAAAAAGTTTCCCCAAAGTGTCATTTTCTTTGGACAATTGTTCTTCAGTATTGCAGATCTTATTAGTCCTCTTATTATATTGGGAAAGATGTATCTAGGGTGCATACTATTATTTGATAGTAAACCATTATGCCAACATGGTTTTCTATATAGAGATGTAGTAATTCTACCTACTGCATCTCTCATGAAAGAGATGTCTAAGAAATCAATGTTGGAATGAGAACTGGAGATGGTAAATGTTAAAAATTCTGTTGTAGAGTCCAGGTAGGTAACAAATGCAGATAATGTTTCTACTCCCCCTGTCCACAAAATAAACACATCATCTACAAAACGCCTGTAAAGTATGATGTTATTATTAAGTACATCTTTATATAAATGTGAACATTCCCAGAAATGCATCACTAAATTGGCATAAGAATTTGCACATGGGGTGCCCATAGCGACAACCCATTTTTGCAAGTATAGCTGTTTGTCAAATAAAAAGACATTATTACATAGGATCAGATCCAAAAATGTACAAATCATGGCTATAGTATCATTGGTATAAGCACTCTTCTCTGTCAAAATACTCCTTATTGCTTCAATACCATAATCATTTGGTATGCATGTAAATACATTTTTGACATCCAGGGTGACCATTACACACATAGTCATCTCATTCATCACATTATATTCTTTTAAATCATTCAGGAATTTAGACGTATCTTTTAGAATAGTAGGACTATCCATAGCAATGTGTTTTAATTTGCTTTCCACATAAATGGAAAGCGTCTCTGTTGCCTATTCTTCACCTGCTACTATGGGTCTTATTGGGGGTGTTTTTAGAGATTTATGTATTTTAGGTAGACCCTTAAGCGGGGGTATGGTTGGGTGAGTGGCATTCAAATAATTATACATAGATTTAGCTAACTGTCTGTTCATTAATAAGTCATAGAGACAATCACTGATAGTGGTACTTATGTTCTGAAATAGCATCCATGTTAACTTACTATAAGTGCTGCAATCATCTAGAATCACTTGCATAGCATTCTAATAATCTAATTTGTTCATCAACACAATAGCACCACCTTTGTCCGCAGGTCTTATGGCAACATCAGTCATATTCTGGAGACTAGATAAAGCTTGTCTCTGCACTGAGTTTAAGTTGTAAAAACCCTTCCTGTGTGGTTGGTACAGTTTCTTATACATCTCCTTCTCACACATTTGTATGAAGGAGTCAATATGTGGTGGGGTGTTTGGTATATAATTACTAGGTCGTTTGTAAACATTATGAACAATGCTTTCTATTTGATCAAATTGCAGTCTCAAAGTTATATTTCGTGCAAAAAGCCTCAGGTCTGTCAAAATATCACTTATTTGTGCTGGTACTGCAGTCAGAAACAATAAACCGCTGTTAAGTGCGGAAAGTTGTTTCTTTTGTCAATATTTGAGACAATAAATTTACCACTAACCCATCTGTTTCATTTTCCTATTCGTCAGTGACCTCTCGATTGAGTGTTTCTGTTTTTGTCTCCCCCTGCTTGTGAGGCGCATATATTGCTGTCTCTATTGTTTCACTGTGGAGTCTACAGTCGTGGTTGTCCTGCTGTTTTTTTCTTTTATTATGGTTCACAGTCAGGGCATTATTCTTCTCTACCAGCCAAACAGGCAGTTCTTGAAATACATTTAATACTATTTAAGTCTAGACATAAGTCATTGCTACTCATGCTACCTAGTACATTTATCCTAAATTCATTGCCTTGAAATCACCCTAAGATATTATGATGTCTAAGTCTACATCAGAAAGCTTAACTGGCTGAAGCAGCACCCTGTGCTGGTATGATAATTTGTGCCCTCTTCAACTGAAGAGCAAAAAAAGTCCACTCTTTCTACTGGCACACTAACTGGGTTACCAGATACATGACACACACACACCCTCCCTCCTGCTTCAGCTAGTCAGGTCCCATTTCTGTGTCCTGCCCCTGACCCTCCTTTCTCTCCTTTTAGTAAAAAAATCCTTATTTCTTTTAGACTTTGGCAAAGTGCAGTTGCTACAATTTATATCCTGCATGGCACACTAATGTGATCAGGTTTTAGTTAAAAAAACAGCATTTGCATTTCTCTTTTAAAGTGCAGAACGTAGCAAGCAGTTGGTATAGTTTTTATTACATATGGTGTGCTGCAGTGCTCAGGTTTTAGTTAAAAATAAAATAAAGACTACTTTTTTATGTTTAAATTGCACCAAACTGCTTGCTGCAATGTGTCAAGCAGCTGATACAGTTTATAGCACACACAGAGGGCTACAGTGCACAGGTGTGACCACAAACGGATAGCGCAGTGGTGCAGTGGTAGTATTGTCACCTCACAGCAAGAGGCTCTCCGGTTTGATTCTCGGCTGGAGTGCCTTCTGTGTGGAGCCTACATATCTTCACCTGTGTTCATGTGGGTTTCCTCTGTGTGGTCCAGTTTCCTTGTACATTTCAAAGACATTCTGGAGCATTTCTCCCTGGGCCACCACTGAAATTTGGCTTTGTTCCATGTTGGAATTTCCCAGTAAATAAATAAAATGCAATATAATTTTTAAAAGCAGATATGCATTAAAGAGCATTTGGAATTGGTGCCCCCCAACACTTTTCACCTGGGGCAGTTGTCCCTTTCACCCTGGCCTAGCTACTCTACTGCCTACATCTTAAGGTTAAGCCCTACTTCTTTTAAATTGGAGTAGCAATATGCAAATTATATGCATTCTTTTCTTGAAATCTTTAATTTACCTGAATTTGAAATTAATTTCATTTTCAGTTTCCCTAGCTTATGAAGGCTTTAAATGAATGCATTGCTGCTTTTGGATAGCTCTTAATTAATAGTCCTGACTATAAAAAGTTTGCTTTTGATGATAGCTTTTATGTTTTCTTTCAAGGAAAGGTCTTGTACTAAAAATTATATTATCCAGGTTGGAGTACTGTCTTCCCCTTTTTGGACTCAGCCTAGAACACTCAGACACTTCAGGTCACTTTCAACAAGATCTTCTGACCCATATCCTTGGATGTGCCTAGGAAAACCACTGCAACTCATTAAAAAAAAGCCAACTGGTTACCTATAATAGACAGAGCCAACTCCTTCTTAACTGCCTTACCTACAGACTTCTAAACCATTCTTACTGCCGTCTCCTAGATGTAAATCTCCACCTCAGAGATGTACATATCTCCTATGTTCATCTGCAGATAATGCACCCTCAATTGTGAGGCCCAGCTTCTCAAAAGTAAGAGGCAAAAAAGCATTTCCAAAGCTATCTCCAGCAGTTTGCAATTTCCTACCACATAATATCAGAAAACTTATAGAACTGGACAAATCAGAGAAAAGTTTTGCTACTTAACTACTCCACAGAAGGGACAAAAGCATGCTCTTGGAACATGGTTAGTAGTATAAGTAAACCATTATGTGCCGCATTTTACCTACCTTTGTTTACTTGCTGTATGAAATCTGCAATATAATTTTGTAAACTAATGTTATGTATGAAGTTGTATGCTGTGAGTGTAATCTGTGTTTGCCTTTCTGGCCTGAGTCGAGGGTTTTGCACAAGCCCACCATCCAAATTAACATAGAAATAAATAAAATAAATAAAAAAGTCAAAGTCAACTAAATATGTTTGTGACATTGCTATGTCTGACAGTTTACACAGAAGACTGAGGCTCAGAGCTGTTGACAAGTTATTTCCTGTAGTCAAGAGTATTGGGTTGGTTTCTTCCACCAAAGATGGTTGCTCCTGAAAAGGCACACTTGTATTCTGTGGGATTACCCGTTTTACTAAAAGATAAAAAAAATCCCTTGTAGCTGTGATGGTTGACACTTTCAAATAAATCTTGTACAACATCTGCCATCTATGTCTCCATAGCATATGCAGCTTATTTGTATTAAACAGCATTGCTTTATTAACTTTATATGTTAGCTGGTTGCAGTCTAGCCTGTGTATACTTAGATTTTTAATTAAGTTTCTATCCTGTCATAGGGCTTATTCACCAATATGTGTTACTAATTAAAGAACATGCTCAGACAAGGCAAAGGCACACAACCAAACAGCAGACCGTGCCTTAGATATTTGGTTTCATTAACAGGCCCAGTTGCTGAGAAGTCAGTGGTGGGGAATAAGAGACTTTGTACTAGTTTTCCTATCATGTGTGTGTGTGTGTGTGTGTGTGTGTGTGTGTGTGTGTGTGTGTGTGTCAGAGGGGGGCAACTGGGAGTTCTGGTAGAAATGTATTTCATGGTGCTGGCATTACTACATGATGGGTATGGACTACGATAAAGGGTAAATTATGGACTAGGGTAAAGGGTAAGTAATAAACTAGGGTGAATGGTAAGTAGGGCATAAACAAAAAAGTAATACCCTATAAGATAATAGCTCACCTGGGCTTGACTGTCACTCCAACTGATAATGTGGCTTCAGAAAAATCCTGTGGTGAAGAATGAAAGGGTCATAAGGGTAAGAAGGAGCCTAGTGGTCAATGTGTGGAGGGCAGAAAAAGTAAGAAGAAAGACTGTGTCATAAAATCAGATGGCAGTATATGTGCAAAAACATATGGGTGCACAGCAGCACAATATATCATGCAGGCATACAGAAGGATACAAGTAATCAGATGGCACTATATATGCAGAAACATATGGGTGCACAGCAGCACAATATATCATGCAGGCATACAGCAGGATATAAGTAATCAGATGACACTATATATGCAGAAACATATGGGTGCAGAGCAGCACAATTTATCATGCAGACGTATGGCAAGATATGAGTAATCAGATGGCACTATATATGCAGAAACATATGGGTGCACAGCAGCACAATATATCATGCAGGCATACAGCAGGATACAAGTAATCAGATGGCACTATATGTGCAAAAACATATGGGTGCACATCAGCACAATATATCATGCAGGCATACAGCAGGATACAAGTAATCAGATGGCACTATATGCAGAAACATATGGGTGCACAGCAGCACAATATATCATGCAGACGTATGGCAAGATACGAGTAATCAGATGGCACTATATATGCAGAAACATATGGGTGCACAGCAGCACAATATATCATGCAGGCATACAGCAGGATACAAGTAATCAGATGGCACTATATGTGCAAAAACATATGGGTGCACAGTAGCACAATATATCATGCAGGCATACAGCAGGATACAAGTAATCAGATGGCACTATATGTGCAGAAACATATGGGTGCACAGCAGCACAATATATCATGTAGGCATACAGCAGGATACAAGCAATTAGATGGCACTATATGTGCAAAAAATGTGGGTGCACAGCAGCACAATATATCATGCAGGCATACAGCAGGATACAAGTAATCAGATGGCACTATATATGCAGAAACATATGGGTGCACAGCAGCACAATATATCATGCAGGCATACAGCAGGATACAAGTAATCAGATGGCACTATATGTGCAAAAACATATGGGTGCACATCAGCACAATGTATCATGCAGGCATACAGCAGGATACAAGTAATCAGATGGCACTATATGCAGAAACATATGGGTGCACAGCAGCACAATATATCATGCAGACGTATGGCAAGATACGAGTAATCAGATGGCACTATATATGCAGAAACATATGGGTGCACAGCAGCACAATATATCATGCAGGCATACAGCAGGATACAAGTAATCAGATGGCACTATATATGCAGAAACATATGGGTGCACAGCAGCACAATATATCATGCAGGCATACAGCAGGATACAAGTAATCAGATGGCACTATATGTGCAGAAACATATGGGTGCACAGCAGCACAATATATCATGTAGGCATACAGCAGGATACAAGCAATTAGATGGCACTATATGTGCAAAAAATGTGGGTGCACAGCAGCACAATATATCATGCAGGCATACAGCAGGATACAAGTAATCAGATGGCACTATATATGCAGAAACATATGGGTGCACAGCAGCACAATATATCATGCAGGCATACAGCAGGATACAAGTAATCAGATGGCACTATATGTGCAAAAACATATGGGTGCACATTAGCACAATATATCATGCAGGCATACAGCAGGATACAAGTAATCAGATGGCACTATATGCAGAAACATATGGGTGCACAGCAGCACAATATATCATGCAGACGTATGGCAAGATACGAGTAATCAGATGGCACTATATATGCAGAAACATATGGGTGCACAGCAGCACAATATATCATGCAGGCATACAGCAGGATACAAGTAATCAGATGGCACTATATGTGCAAAAACATATGGGTGCACAGTAGCACAATATATCATGCAGGCATACAGCAGGATACAAGTAATCAGATGGCACTATATGTGCAGAAACATATGGGTGCACAGCAGCACAATATATCATGTAGGCATACAGCAGGATACAAGCAATTAGATGGCACTATATGTGCAAAAAATGTGGGTGCACAGCAGCACAATATATCATGCAGGCATACAGCAGGATACAAGTAATCAGATGGCACTATATATGCAGAAACATATGGATGCACAACAGCACAATATATCATGCAGGCATACAGCAGGATACAAGTAATCAGATGGCACTATATATGCAGAAACATATGGGTGCACAGCAGCACAATATATCATGCAGGCATACAGCAGGGTACAAGTAATCAGATGGCACTATATATGCAGAAGCATATGGGTGCACAGCAGCACAATATATCATGCAGGCATACAGCAGGATAGAAGTAATCAGATGGCACTATATGTGCAGAAACATATGGTGCACAGCAGCACAATATATCATGCAGGCATACAGCAGGATACAAGTAATCAGATGGCACTATATATGCAGAAACATATGGGTGCACAGCAGCACAATATATCATGCAGGCATACAGCAGGATGCAATTAATCAGATGGCACTATATGTGCAGAAACATATGGTGCACAGCAGCACAATATATCATGCAGGCATACAGCATGATACAAGTAATCAGATGGCACTATATGTGCAGAAACATATGGTGCACAGCAGCACAATATATCATGCAGGCATACAGCAGGATACAAGTAATCAGATGGCACTATATATGCAAAAACATATGAGTGCACAGCAGCACAATATATCATGCAGGCATACAGCAGGATACAAGTAATCAGATGGCACTATATATGCAGAAACATATGGGTGCACAGCAGCACAATATATCATGCAGGCATACAGCAGGATACAAGTAATCAGATGGCACTATATGTGCAGAAACCTATGGTGCACAGCAGCACAATATATCATGCAGGCATACAGCAGGATACAAGTAATCAGATGGCACTATATGTGCAGAAACATATGGTGCACAGCAGCACAATATATCATGCAGGCATACAGCAGGATACAAGTGCAGAACAATGGTGCCAGGCTAATGTACATGAATGTGCAGCAGCATTTAGAAACCTGTTCAATATTAGTAAGTGTATCACTCAAGGTCTGCATACTAAATGGTCAGATGCATTTAATTTCTACCTCAAACTTTGTGATTATGACCATGATAGTACTAAGTCCTTGTAAATCAGGGGCAAATACTGGGCTGTAGTGATGTCAGCACAGCCCCCATATTTGCCAGCACATTTATAAAGATGTAGGCATAATATTTATGAATAAATGTGTTATATCTGTTCTGCAACAATAACAGATCATGTTAGAAGGATAGGTATGCATCACAGATAACTTTACTTCTATACAACCGTCTTCTACTCCACATAAAGCAAAGTACTTCTCTTAATATTCAGATGCAATTTGGTTGAATCAATGGGTAACTACAAATTTACTCCTGATTTTTGTCCCTCACGGATAAGGGCAATACATAAGTGCCCCAATAATTCCTTGTTCAGTGAGTCTCTAGGTTATTTGCAAACAAAATACAAGGGCTAAAAACTACCATGTGAAAGTAAGGCTAGGCTTGTTAAGATCAATAGCCTAGTAAGTGCCTGTGAACCTATATAAGTACATATATAATGTATATAAGTACATGGAGCATCCTTATTATGTTCGAAATTAGAGTAAGAAATAACCTTGTTGTAATGAGATATGACACAGGAACCTTGTTGTAGCATCCTTATTATAGTAAGGTCCATGTGTAAGAATATCATTGCAACAAGCTCAATATAAGAAGCTTCAACACAGTCCACAATCCCAAAGAAATGCTTACAAAGTTAAAGGAACCAAACAACATTCCTGGTCAGACCAGTGGGATGGTGAGAGACAGCTCTCAAACCCTGTACCTACCATACAATATCCCTTGCTACTTCCTGTGTTAATAAGACATTATTATAGGTATATAGATGATTGCTTGGCTAACAACATGACGGGGCCTTTTTAAGCTTCGCCATTCTACCTAGAGGTGAGAATCAAACCCCATACCTTTTCTCTATAAGGTAAACTCTGTAACCATTATGGCAACCCCCAGCATAAAGCTGTCAATTTTATGCTTCTCCACATCAGATTGTCACAGTCAATACACAAAGATCAATGGAAGTGCTCTCCAGTGACGTGCAGTGATGTGATGTTGTTGTAGGTGCCATTACCACTAGTGTGATGCCACATAGGACAATGTCCCCCAACAAAAGGCTCATTTTACAGCTCAGCCCTAGTCCACAGAAAGTAAATGCTTTGTAGCAGCACTATACTTTGTATACTAGAGCTGGAAAAGCTAATTTCTGTCAAGCTGTATGTTTCTAGATTACCTATCACCAACCATCAAATGGCAAGGTATATGTGGAAGCTGCATTATTTCATTCCATTTGAAAATTCTCTAGTTTTTGTACAGAGATTAATTTTGTCAGATAACTTTCTGGTGAGATTCAGCTGAAACTGTAACTGTTAGGAATTATTCCAAAGCAAAATACACCTTATTAAGTGATAGTTTATCAGAATTTAATGCCCTTCCCAACCACAAGTTCATAACAACTTATGCAAAATTTTTCACATTTGCCCTCAAAATAATATTCTCATCAGTAAAAACTGCCTACAGAGGCTTGGGTTATGCTTTTCTGTATAGCTTTCTCAGTGCTTTTTGCTCCCTCTCTTGCCAGCTATCAAATGTTTCCCTCTTGGCCTTTAATCAGTTCTTTCCCCTGTAAAGTGGATCCCCAGCATGGAGGTGAGTGTTGCCTGGTAGTGCCATCATCCAGGCTGCCATGGTAGGGGTTTGTATTCTGGCTGACATTCTAACAGCTGAGAGTATTTCTAATTCTAATCAGAACCTAACTCCATCTCTGGTGACTAATGTGAACATCTGCATCAAAGCAGGGCGTTCTACACTCGGTCTGCATGTGCTTGTCTCCATCTACATGTTTATATGGGTTACCATCAATGCCTTGGGGCTGCCAAGCTCACATCTTTATTCCTGGCATTTTTGGGCTGTGCAAGCTTCCACATGCTGCCAGATTATCTGACAAAAAATGTTGACACTGTACCACTTATCCTACCAGTTGTGTGCAACAATGAAAGGAAGTCTGCACTGGAATTTATGATTTGCAGTTTGGTTCTTTAAACTAGGTTTCAGTAGTGATACAGTGATCAATATTCTTCAAGCAAAGAAACATTACTAAACATCTATTTTACTGATGAGACTATGAAAGCAACCTTCACCTCTTTTTTAACTTTGTGTGCATTTCAATTCTCCCCAATACAGCTTAAATGAAACTTTTTTTTTTATTGCTTCACCTCCCTACAGCAGAACTACTAGACCTCTCTTAGTTTCTTCCAAACTCACCCCAACTCATGGCTGTTGTCATTGAGGGGGCTGAGAACATTTGTGCAGCATCATATGGCTGCTGGGGTGTGTGTGTCAAAACCCTCTTGCACCCCACCGCAGTATTGCAAGCTCTGCAACTGCTGCTGCGACTGCCCACTGGAGGTGCATGTATGCTTTTATGCATGTGCAGATTTCCAATTCCATGCATGAGCAACCCCCTGACCAAATGATACATCATTTGCAGCATAGAGCGTGTCCAGTTCTTAATGCTATTCCAATAATCCTAGGCAGCTTCTCTACCCACAGGATGGGTGAGCCAGCATCGTCTGCAGACTTACAACCACCATTTTGTCTCTCTACAGTACTGCTGCTAGTTGAACCCAGGTCATCTGAGGCACAGTAATGGCTTTGTCACCCTGTGCTAAGAGGCCAGACTACAAGCAAAGATCTTTTTGAACTTATAGACTATCTTGAATCTATTCCTTTAATAAGGACAATAGAAACTTACTAGGGGAAGGGATTTAATCTGCAAAGAACAGAGTGGGCACAACATTTGCACAACATTTCAATTATTTATTTTATTTATTTATTTATTTGTCTTTGTTCATATGGAAAAGCTGACTGGGTAAGGCCCATTGTCAGAGGCAGCCCAGGGAGAAAAGCTCCAGGAAATA